>NW_024396324.1:0-8539 GCF_016617805.1 Bactrocera tryoni
TGGACTGTTTATGCTGACAATTTTTTTCAACATACAACTTGGCAGAAATGTTGATGAATCGTAGAGTGGCTTTTGTCGGTACCGTAAGAAAAAAATAAGACCTTCATTCCGCATGAATTGCTTAACCCGAAGCGTGATGTTAAAAGCACTTTATTTTTTTATCACAATAATAATATCGGTCTGTGCTCGTATATGGCAAAGCCGAAAAAGCCAGTAATTATGTTATCCACTGCCCATTACCGTCAAAGCACCGATCCATTGAAAGGATTCAAGCCAGATCAAATTTTGGACTACAATAAATTTAAAGCGGGGGTAGATACAATGGATCAAATGCTGACTGGCTATTCGTGCAAACGCTCGACAAACCGTTGACCACTGGCAATGTTTTATAATATGCTGGATATTGCCAGTTTGGCCTCATTCATCATCTATGACGAGCTGAATCCGGAAAAGCAGAGTGATAAGAGGCGCTCATTTATCATTGAATTGGCACGGCAGCTAGTTATTCCATATATGACGAAACGGGCGACTAACCCATTAGTATGGAGGTTTGCTCATATAAGACAAGCAATGAATCTTTTCAATATCAAGGTGAGTATGAATTATATACACACCTACATATATCTCCGCGTATAAAGATATGTGTATGCATGTATTCATATTTACTAATTTAAAATAAATTATTTCGCTACTTTTAGGTACCGGAATCTTGTCCATCGACATCAGATGCAACACAGCAACAATCATATGCTCAAGTTGTTTCAAAACGGTCATCGTGCTACCATTGTGCTGCTTCTTCTTCGAAAAAGCGACGTAAAACCTCGTTATAACTGCAGCAAATGTAATCGTCCCATATGTCTTAATGAACATTCCATGCAACTATATAGTTGTAAACCCAATTGCTCTTCATAATTAATACTAATCCGTTCAAATAAATAAATAAAATTATTTTTAAAACCGTATTTCTTACATTATTTTTATGGGTCTGGGCAGACCCTTATGATGCACTTACCGCATCATAAGGCACCGAACATCGGAGGGATATACAAGAAAATCGACTTTCTACCTGAATATAAGATTGTCGGATTCTTCCAAATGCACTGCCGTTATGGCTTTATGTCAACTTCGGTAAGATGAAGAAGGTCAATTGACTTAAATATGTTAAACTAATGATTTAAAGCAACTCAATATCGACTGCTAAATGTGTATATACAAGAAAATCGACTTTATACCTGAATATAAGATTGTCGAATTCTTCCAAATGCACCGCCGTTATGGCTTTACGTCAACTTCATCAAGATGAAGAAGGTTAATTAACTTAAATATCTGATGTTAATGATTTGAAGCAACTCAATATCGACTGCTAAATGTGTATATACAAGAAAATCGACTTTATACCTGAATATAAGATTGTCGAATTCTTCCAAATGCACTGCCGTTATGGCTTTATGTCAACTTCGGTAAGATGAAGAAGGTTAATTAACTTAAATATGTTAAATTAATGATTTAAAGCAACTCAATATCGACTGCTAAATGTGTATAAACAAGAAAATCGACTTTATACCTGAATATAAGATTGTCGGATTCTTCCAAATGCACTGCCGTTATGGCTTTATGTCAACTTCGGTAAGATGAAGAAGGTCAATTGACTTAAATATGTTAAACTAATGATTTAAAGCAACTCAATATCGACTGCTTAATGTGTATACACAAGAAAATCGACTTTATACCTGAATATAAGATTGTCGAATTCTTCCAAATGCACTGCCGTTATGGCTTTATGTCAACTTCAGTAAGATGAAGAAACTTAATTAACTTAAATATGTTAAATTAATGATTCAAAGCAACTCAATATCGACTGCTAAATGTGTATATACAAGAAAATCGACTTTTTACCTGAATATGAGGTTATCGAATTCTTCCAAATGCACTGCCGTTATGGCTTTATGTCAACTTCAGTAAGATGAAGAAGGTAAATTAACTTAAAGACAAGAAAATCGACTTTTTACCTGAATATGAGGTTATCGAATTCTTCCAAATGCACTGCCGTTATGGCTTTATGTCAACTTCAGTAAGATGAAGAAGGTAAATTAACTTAAAGATGTTAAATTAATGATTTAAAGCAACTCAATATCGACTGCTAAATGTGTATATACAAGAAAATCGACTTTATACCTGAATATAAGATTGTCGAATTCTTCCAAATGCACTGCCGTTATGGCTTTATGTCAACTTCAGTAAGATGAAGAAGGTTAATTAACTTAAAGATGTTAAATTAATGATTTAAAGCAACTCAATATCGACTGCTAAAGGTGTATGTACAAGAAAATCGACTTTATACCTGAATATAAGATTGTCGAATTCTTCCAAATGCACTGCCGTTATGGCTTTATGTCAACTTCAGTAAGATGAAGAAGGTTAATTAACTTAAAGATGTTAAATTAATGATTTAAAGCAACTCAATATCGACTGCTAAATGTGTATATACAAGAAAATCGACTTTTTACCTGAATATGAGGTTGTCGAATTCTTCCAAATGCACTGCCGTTATGGCTTTATGTCAACTTCAGTAAGATGAAGAAGGTAAATTAACTTAAAGATGTTAAATTAATGATTTAAAGCAACTCAATATCGACTGCTTAATGTGTATATACAAGAAAATCGACTTTATACCTGAATATAAGATTGTCGGATTCTTCCAAATGCACTGCCGTTATGGCTTTATGTCAACTTCGGTAAGATGAAGAATGTTAATTAACTTAAATATGTTAAATTAATTATTTAAAGCAACTCATTATCGACTCTAAATGTGTATATACAAGAAAATCGACTTCAAACCTGAATATAAGATTGTCGAATTCTTCCAAATGCACTGCCGTTATGGCTTTATGTCAACTTCCGTAAGATGAAGAAGGCTAATTACTTTAATTATGTTAAATTAATGATTTAAAGCAACCCAATATCGACTGCTAAATGTGTATATACCAGAAAATCGACTTTATACCTGAATATAAGATTGTCGAATTCTTCCAAATGCACTGCCGTTATGGCTTTATGTCAACTTCGGTAAGATGAAGAAGGTTAATTAACTTAAATATGTTAAATTAATGATTTAAAGCAACTCATTATCGACTCTAAATGTGTATATACAAGAAAATCGACTTTATACCTGAATATAAGATTGTCGAATTCTTCCAAATGCACTGCCGTTATGGCTTTATGTCAACTTCGGTAAGATGAAGAAGGTTAATTAACTTAAATATGTTAAATTAATGATTTAAAGCAACTCATTATCGACTCTAAATGTGTATATACAAGAAAATCGACTTTATACCTGAATATAAGATTGTCGAATTCTTCCAAATGCACTGCCGTTATGGCTTTATGTCAACTTCGGTAAGATGAAGAAGGCTAATTAACTTAAATATGTTAAATTAATGATTTAAAGCAACTCAATATCGACTGCTAAATGTGTGTATACAAGAAAATCGACTTTATACCTGAATATAAGATTGTCGAATTCTTCCAAATGCACTGCCGTTATGGCTTTATGTCAACTTTAGTAAGATGAAGAAGGTTAATTAACTTAAATATTTGATGTTAATGATTTGAAGCAACTCAGTATCGACTGCTAAATGTGTATATACAAGAAAATCGACTTTATACCTGAATATAAGATTGTCGAATTCTCCCAAATTCACTGCCGTTATGGCTTTATGTCAACTTCAGTAAGATGAAGAAGGTTCATTAACTTAAATATTTGACGTTAATGATTTGAAGCAACTCAATATCGACTGCTAAATGTGTATATACAAGAAAATCGACTTTATACCTGAATATAAGATTGTCGAATTCTTCCAAATGCACTGCCGTTATGGCTTTATGTCAACTTCAGCAAGATGAAGAAGGTTAATTGTCTTAAATATTTGATGTTAATGATTTGAAGCAACTCAATATCGACTGCTAAATGTGTATATACAAGAAAATCGACTTTATACCTGAATATAAGATTGTCGAATTCTCCCAAATGCACTGCCGTTATGGCTTCACGTCAACTTCGGTAAGATGAAGAAGGATAATTGTCTAAAATATTTGATGTTAATGATTTGAAGCAACTCAATATTGACTGCTAAATGTGTATATACAAGAAAATCGACTTTATACCTGAATATAAGATTGTCGAATTCTTCCAAATGCACTGCCGTTATGGCTTTATGTCAACTTCAGTAAGATGAAGAAAGTTAATTAACTTAAATATGTTAAATAAATGATTTGAAGCAACTCAATATCGATTGCTAAATGTGTATATACAAGAAAATCGACTTTATACCTGAATATAAGATTGTCGAATTCTTCCAAATGCACTGCCGTTATGGCCTTATGTCAACTTCAGCAAGATGAAGAAGGTTAATTATCTTAAATATTTGATGATAATGATTTGAAGCAACTCAATATTGACTGCTAAATGTGTATATACAAGAAAATCGACTTTATACCTGAACATATGATTGTCGAAATCTTCCAAATGCACTGCCGTCATGTCTTAATGTCAACTTTAGCAAGATATAGAAGGTTGATTAACTTAAATATTTGATGTTGATGACTTAAAGCAACTTAATATCGACTGCTTTGTGTGTATATACAAGAAAATCGACTTTATACCTGAATATAAGATTGTCGAATTCTTCCAAATGCACTGCCGTTATGGCTTTATGTCAACTTCAGTAAGATGAAGAAGGTTAATTAACTTAAATATTTGATGTTAATGATTTGAAGCAACTCAATATCGACTGCTAAATGTATATATACAAGAAAATCGACTTTATACCTGAATATAAGATTGTCGAATTCTTCCAAATGCACTGCCGTTATGGCTTTATGTCAACTTCGGTAAGATGAAGAAGGTTAATTAACTTAAATATGTTAAATTAATGATTTGAAGCAACTCAATATCGACTGCTAAATGTGTATATACAAGAAAATCGACTTTATACCTGAATATAAGATTGTCGAATTCTTCCAAATGCACTGCCGTTATGGCCTTATGTCAACTTCAGCAAGATGAAGAAGGTTAATTATCTTAAATATTTGATGCCAATGATTTGAAGCAAATCATGAATATAAGATTGTCGAATTCTTCCAAATGCACTGCCGTTATGGCTTTATGTCAACTTCAGCAAGATGAAGAAGGTTAATTAACTTAAATATTTTATGTTAATGATTTGAAGCAACTCAATATCGACTGCTAAATGTGTATATACAAGAAAATCGACTTTATACCTGAATATAAGATTGTCGAATTCTTCCAAATGCACTGCCGTTATGGCTTTATGTCAACTTCAGCAAGATGAAGAAGGTTAATTATCTTAAATATTTGATGCCAATGATTTGAAGCAAATCATGAATATAAGATTGTCGAATTCTTCCAAATGCACTGCCGTTATGGCTTTATGTCAACTTCAGTAAGATGAAGAAGGTTAATTAACTTAAATATGTTAAATTAATGATTTAAAGCAACTCAATATCGACTTCTAAATGTGTATATACAAGAAAATCGACTTTATACCTGAATATAAGATTGTCGAATTCTTCCAAATGCACTGCCGTTATGGCTTTATGTCAACTTCAGTAAGATGAAGAAGGTTAATTAACTTAAATATTTGATGCTAATGATTTGAAGCAACTCAATATCGACTGCTAAATATGTATATACAAGAAAATCGACTTTATACCTGAATATAAGATTGTCGAATTCTTCCAAATGCACTGCCGTTATGGCTTTATGTCAACTTCGATAAGATGAATAAGGCTAATTAACTTAAATATTTGATGCTAATGATTTGAAGCAACTCAACATCGACTGCTAAATATGTATATACAAGAAAATCGACTTTATACCTGAATATAAGATTGTCGAATTCTTCCAAATGCACTGCCGTTATGGCTTTATGTCAACTTCAGTAAGATGAAGAAGGTAAATTAACATAAAGATGTTAAATTAATGATTTAAAGCAACTCAATATCGACTGCTAAATGCATTACAAGAAAATCGACTTTATACCTGAATATAAGTTTGTCGAATTCTTCCAAATGCATTGCCGTTATGGCTTTATGTCAACTTCAATAAGATGAAGAAGGATAACTAACTTAAATATTTTATGTTAATGATTTGAAGCAACTCAATACCGTCTGCTAAATGTGTATATACAAGAAAATCGATTTTATACCTGAATATAAGTTTGTCGAATTCTTCCAAATGCACTGCCGTTATGGCTTTATGTAAACTTCGATAAGATGAAGAAGGCTACTTAACTTAAATATGTGATGTTAAGGATTTAAAGCAACTCAATATCGACTGCTGAATGTGTATATACAAGAAAATCTTCTTTATACCTGAATATAATATTGTCGATGTCTTCCAAATGCACCGCCGTTATGGCTTTATGTCAACTTCAGCAAGATGAAGAAGGTTAATTAACTTAAATATTTGATGTTAATGATTTGAAGCAACTCAATATCGACTGCTAAATGCGTATATACAAGCAAATCGAATTTATATCTAAATATAAGGTTATGGAATTCTTCCAAATGCACTGCCATTATGGCTTTATGTCAACTTCAGTAAGATGTAGAAGGTTAGTTAATTTAAATATTTGAAGCTAATGATTTGAAGCAACTCAATATCGATAGCTTAATGCGTATATAGAAGAAATTCGACCTTATATCTAAATATAAGATTTTGGAAATCTTCTAAATGCACTGTCGTTATGGCTTTATGCCAACTTCAGTAAGATGAAGAAGGTTTGTTACCTTAAATATGTTAAATTAATGATTTGAAGCAACTCAATATCGACTGCTAAACGTGTATATACAAGAAAATCGACTTTATACCTGAATATAAGATTGTCGAATTCTTCCAAATGCACTGCCGTTATGGCTTTATGTCAACTTCGGTAAGATGAAGAAGGTTAATTTGCTTAAATATGTTAAACTAATGATTTGAAGCAACTCAATATCGACTGCTAAATGTGTATATACAAGAAAATCGACTTTATACCTGAATATAAGATTGTCGAATTCTTCCAAATGCACTGCCGTTATGGCTTTATGTCAACTTCGGTAAAATGAAGAAGGTTAATTAACTTAAATATTTGATGTTAATGATTTGAAGCAACTCAATATCGACTGCTAAATGTGTATATACAAGAAAATCGACTTTATACCTGAATATAAGATTGTCGAATTCTTCCAAATGCACTGCCGTTATGGCTTTATGTCAACTTCGGTAAGATGAAGAAGGTTAATTAACTTAAATATTTGATGTTAATGATTTGAAGCAACTCAATATCGACTGCTAAATGTGTATATACAAGAAAATCAACTTTATACCTGAATATAAGATTGTCGAATTCTTCCAAATGCACTGCCGTTATGGCTTTATGTCAACTTCAGTAAGATGAAGAAGGTTAATTAACTTAAATATTTGATGTTAATGATTTGAAGCAACTCAATATCGACTGCTAAATGTGTATATACAAGAAAATCGACTTTATACCTGAACATAAGATTGTCGAATTCTTCCAAAAGCACTGCCGTTATGGCTTTATGTCAACTTCGGTAAGATGAAGAAGGTTAATTAACTTAAATATTTGATGTTAATGATTTAAAGCAACTCAATATCGACTGCTAAATGCGTATATACAAGAAAATCGACTTTATACCTGAATAAGGTTATCGAGTTCTTCCAAATGCACTGCCGTTATGGCGTTATGTCAACTTCGGTAAGACGAAGATGGTAAATCAACTTAAATATGTTAAACTAATAATTTAAAGCAACTCAATATCGACTGCTAAATGTGTATATACAAGAAAATCGATTGTATACCTGAATATAAGATTGTCGAATTCTTCCAAATGCACTGCCGTTATGGCTTTATGTCAACTTCGGTAAGATGAAGAAGGTCAATTGACTTAGATATGATAAACTAATGATTTAAAGCAACTCAATATCGACTGCTAAATGTGTATATACAAGAAAATCGACTTTATACCTGAATGTAAGATTGCCGAATTCTTCAAATGCACTGCCGTTATGGTTTTATGTCAACTTCGGTAAGATGAAGAAGGTTAATTAACTTAAATGTTTGATGTTAATGATTTAAAGCAACTCAATGCCGACTGCTAAAAGTGCGTATACAAGAAAATCGGCTTTATACCTTAATAAAATATTCTCGAATTCTTCTGAATGCACTGCCGTTATGGCTTTATGTCAACTTCGGTAAGATGAAGAAGGCCAATTAACTTAAATATGTTAAACTAATGATTTAAAGCAACTCAATATCGACTGCTAAATGTGTATATACAAGAAAATCGACTTTATACCTGAATATAAGATTGTCGAATTCTTCCAAATGCACTGCCGTTATGGCTTTATGTCAACTTCGGTAAGTTGAAGAAGGCTAATTAACTTAAATATTTGATGTTAATGATTTGAAGCAACTCAATATCGACTGCTAAATGTGTATATACAAAAAAATCG
>NW_024396325.1:0-7235 GCF_016617805.1 Bactrocera tryoni
ATAGACAAATCTTCGAAAGCGAAGCCACCTAACATGATCACAGGTGAGGAAATCGATGCGTTAATATACGTTCGTGACATCTTAAAACCTCTCTTGCGAGTAACTCAAGAAGTTTGTTTTGAGAAATGTGTAACATTGAGCAAGTGCATTCCTTTGATTTCAAGATTAAAAATAACACAGTTTGGATGAAACTTTTAAGGGTCAAAGACACCCCAAAAAGGGAGCTACTACTCGCTTCCCAGCGCCATTTCTCTGAGGGACAAATTACGGTTAAGTAAAGGGGCAGTCCCCGATAGTAATTTGTACTCATCCATAAGATCCGATGAACCAAATTTCATTATTAATGAAATGTATTATAAAAAAAGAACAAGAGATGTTAGAGTTGAAAGCCCAAAAAGATTATTTAATTAAGTAGAACAATATTCATTCCCAAGTTGATGAAATTTGTGGCGAATTACCACCAAATCTTGCAATATGTGTTAGCAATAGTTTACAAAATACTTCTCACTGCCCTTCAGGTCGCAGATACACAGTCTTACAAAATTTTACATACGGTACTTAAATTTTCAGTTTGATAAAGAATATATGCTCAGTTTTCTTTATCAAATTGGAAATTTTAGTAATTGTTTTTGTTTTATTTTATTTTAAAGTATGAAATATTAAAAAGGAATTTTAAAAATTGTTCAATTTAATAAATTTATATATAATAACACAATATACTTACATATTTCACTTTTTCATTTTGAGAACTTTTACATAAGTTTACATACGCCTAGTAAATTAAAACAAAAATAAATAAATTAGTACTCGGTAAGACCTCCTTTGGCTTTTATTACGTCTGCCAGACGAGAGGCCATGGATGATGCCAATTTTTTTGTAATATCGGGAGTAACTTTACTCAATTCCTCCATTAGTGCTACCTTTAGACTTCCAATGGATGATATTTGCCATTTTTTCAGATTCCGCTTCAAAATATCCCACAAATGTTCGATAACATTAAGATCGGGAGACTGCATTCCTTTACCACTTTAGAAGAATGTTTCGGATCGTTGTCCTGGAGAAATATAGAATTTCCTTCCAAATCTAACAATTCCACACTAGGAAGGTAACTATCTTTTAAAATGTCAATGTACATAGCCTTATCCATAATGCCTTCTATAATCCTTAATTTGCCAACACCATTACCCCCATACCATTACCGAACCGCCACCATGTTTGATTGCAGTGGTTATATTCTGGGGGAGTAGTGCTGTATTTGGTTTTCGCCAAACTTTTGCCCTACCATCACCTCCAAGACTATAAATTTACATTTATCAGTAATATTACCCTTTCCCAAAACGTTGGGTCACTTACATATGTGAATATTCGCATACTTTTGTATGTTTACAGCTCTGAGAAACGGTTTTCGTCTTGCAACTCTGCTGTTGTAACCACTGTTTTTAATATTTCTGCGAACAGTTTATTTTACGATTTATTTCGACCGCACTTTGTTTGGGGTTTTCTTTTATTAATCGTATAAATGCTCTATATGTTCTTTCGTCTAACATCCAAGGACGGCCGGTGCGTGATATACTTTCATGATTTCCATTTTCCTTGAAATTTTTTACAACTGTTTGCACTGTTGGCTTCTTTAAATTTAAAATTCTTCCAATTTCGCTTAAAGAATAACCTTCATTCCTCATTTTTACAACGGTTTTCCGAATTGGTTTGGGCACTTCCTTTCCTTTGCCCAAATTTAAAGTAGAAAACACTTCTTGACTAAAGAATTATAATTGTGATCACTTTCTACAAGCTGTACTGATGATCTAAAGCAAATATCAAGAAAATCTGCAGCGGTATTCATACCGGCACACTTTGTTCTTTGCATCGTATGTATACTTATGTACATATGTATGTAAATATGGGAGTTTAAGCATTTTAACTTTTTTGTTGTTACTTTAGCAAATACAACAAATTTTGTATTGAAGAAAAAAACCATCATTATTTATAATGGTTTTATCTTTCGTTTAAAGTTATAAAAATCAGCAATATATAAGCAGTATTTTGATATTTATAATAAAATTAAAATTTTATGGTCGTATGTAAACTTTTTAAGACTGTGTATGATAAAAATTTGAAGACGATAGTCTTGGAGTAAAATTCACATCTCCTTTGGCTTATAGATATTTGCGACCCCCGTTTTTCATTGGCCTTCTACAACCACTCTTTCCAAATTTATAAAAGGTTGACCAAGAAATCCTGGATGCTCATTTTGAAGCATTAAGACCCTGAAGTTGCGTAGCAGAGCCTTTAATAATGAGGAGCTATGTATACATATGTACATTTAATTGTGTTGTGATGAAATGTCATTGAAAACTCATTTAAAATATGATAGGTATTGGGATTTTATAGTAGGATTAGAGAACTATGGGGATGAAAGTCGTACGTTCAGGATAGCCAACAGTGTTTTTACAGTAATAGCTTACATCATTGGAGCTAACTCCTGGCATCAACCAATTGCATTCTTTTTCGTCCATAATTCTTGTAATGGGAAGGTAGTTCGGAAGTATGTGTTTGAAGTGATTGAGAAACTCCAGGGAATAGGTCGTCACATCTGTCAATTAGTCTGTGATCAAGGATCCAATTCTGCTATTTTTTCTAAAGTAGTGGGGATTACAGATGATAGGCTTTATTGTGAAGTTAACGGCGAAGAAATTGTATTCTTTTATGATTCTCCTCACCTATTAGAGAGTACGAGAAATTGTATTGAAAACTTCCAAAATCATAAAAAATTTCGTGGGAACCTGTAGATTGGAAAGATATAGAGTGAATCAAAAAAGTTTAGGTACAGCAACAATTTAGAGCAAAAAGCGTTGAAACAACTAATTTCAACAAAAGTTTTTAAAACTCCGTTATGTACATTCTAAGAACTGAATTATGCTCAACGTTACTGAGTGATTGGTGTGCCGTTATCTGCCTTGTGGCGCCTTTGCTTAGACGCTGTGAATTAAAAAAGCAGCCAGAAAGTACTCAAAATAGTTTAGGTACACTTCATTTATCGTGTCATGTTGTTTTGGTTTTGGTTGCGTGTGGTTAATTTTTTTCAGTTATTTGTTTAAACTGGAAAGAAAACTACACGTAGTCAAGTGTAAAAATGTAAAACTATATAAATTTAGTGTATTTATTTACTGAAATAAAAAAATGGGCCGCGGTTTACAAATTTCGCTTGAAGTAAGAAAATTAATATTAAAATTATATTTGGAAAATAAAACTCTACAGGAAATTGGCACAATAGTGGGGAAACAACATTCAAGTGTTTATAACATTATAAAATCGTATACAAATAACGGATATCTAAATATAAAACATAGGTCCGGCAGACCTAAAGTTTCAACGCCCTGCGAAGATCGCAATGCCATCACTGCTGTCAAGCGAAATCCTCGTATTTCAGCAGTAAAGATTACAAATAATATAAACGTCGAATTTCAAAAAAATATAAATCCTCAAACTGTGAGAAATGTGCTGCACAAAGCTAGTTATTACGGACGAACTACGCGATGTAAACCATTCATATCAAAAGCAAATAAGAAAAAAAGATTAAAATTTGCTAAAGAACATCTTGATGAACCATAATCGTTTTGGGAGAATGTTGTATTTACTGACGAATCAAAATTCAACATTTTTGGGTCGGACGGAGTTATAAAAGTGTGGAGGCGTGCCAATGCAGAGATGCAAGAAAATAATTTAATACCTACAGTGAAACATGGTGGGAGAAACATCATGGTATGGGGGTGTATGACTGCAACAGGCGTGGGTAATTTGGAGTTTATAACATATAAAATGAACAAATATGTGTATATGGATATTCTGAAGAAAAATTTGCGCCCAAGCGTGCAAATATTGGGCCTAGACAGCAGCCAATGTCTATTTTAACAAGATAACGACCCTAAACACACGTCGTATCTAGTCCGTGAATGGCTCCTATATAACAGCAAGCAACTCCAAACGCCACCACAATCACCCGACATTAATCCTATAGAGCACATATGGGATTTCTTAGAAAAAAGGATTCGAAAACACAATATTTCGTCCAAGCATACCTTAAAACGCTATAGGAATTGAATGGGCCAAAATTACAAAGTTTAACACTAATCTGCTAGAAAAAAGCATGCGTCGTCGTTTATAAGCAATAATTAAAGCTAAAGGGGGTCCCACAAAGTATTATAATTATATAATATTATTTTTTTTGTATAAATCATATTTTCATTCCTTTTCTTTTATGTACCAAAACTTTATTGGCGCTAAATCAATGGAATGTATGATTTTGTTATTATATTTTGTTGTGTTTATAAAAAAAAGCTACTGATTTTAAAATAAATGCATTAAAATATGTTCGTTATTGGAATTGACAATAAAAATATTATTTTTTTACAAATGCCTTTGTACCTAAACTTAATTGATTCACTGTAGTTCATTTCCATTAACAGGATTCACAACGTGATATTCAATGTGCGCCAGTATTAACTTCCGAACATTTAAAGTGTACTTTTCAAAATAAGTTTTTTAGTAGAACCCGAAGAAGCACTTAACTCTATCACTGTTTGTGATATGTTTGGTCGAGATATTACAAACCCATTTTCGTTTATTAGAGGTTGGCTTCTTAATATTCGCAGTTTAAAACGATTGTGGTGCATATTGTCTCGGTAGGGATTTGAATACATCAAAACAAAAAGACTTTGCCAAGGCGAACTAGAACACTATTTCAGACAGGTAAGGAAAGGGGGAGAATCGAACACAAGAACAACTTTGTGTACGCTTTCTGACCTTTTCCGACAATCTTGGGGCCTCAGACATGTCAAATTTGTGACACGTGGCAATTTTGAATCTCTACAGGGTAGCGGAGGTTCAGGATAGTTGTTGGCAAATATTTTAAGGTTTGCCAAGACCATTCATAGATAGCCCCTTATAATGTTAGGAACTGTATCGAAAATGATGTAATTGAAAGCGACTTCCTACAGCGAAATTCGTTTACATATCTTTGTGGCTATATGCATTAAGAAAAAGTGTACGATTCGTCAAATCTGGTAAAATTTCCTGAACCCTTCATAGATTTTTTGAAAACACTATAGCAATATTGAATGACAATTTTTATTTTTGTTGTCAACTTCTAGGATTACAGAGTATGTTGAGGGGTGCAGAATCTTTTTATTCTGTATTTGTAAGAATAAGAACATATGTATGTATTTTTCTTTGAAAACTTTTAATCGGCGGGCAGCTACACCTTGTAGGAATTTGATGTATCTGTCGTGGGAGCTTTTTCTTCTTCTGTACTGGCATAGAAACCGCTTACGCGCTTAAAGCCGTATTAACAACAGCGCGCCAGTCGTTTCTTCTTTTCGCAAGGTAGCCCCAATTGGAGATTCCAAGCGAAGCCAGGTCCTTCCACTTCTTATAAGAGTGTACAACTGCTGGTGTATGCTGATGATATTGATATCATTGGCCTTAACAACAGCGCCGTTAGATCTGCTTTCTCCAGAATGGATACACTCATGCACTCAAGACCAGGCATCCATATCAATGTTGACAGTCATAAAATCGAAGTTGTAGATAATTTCGTTTATCTTGGAACCAATATCAACACCAACAAAAATTTCAGTCTCGAAATTCAACGCAGGATATCTCTTGCCAACATATGCTACTTCGGACTAAGTAGGCAATTGAGACGAACAAAAACAAAACTCTTATAAGTCACTCATTATTCCAGTCCTTCAATATGGTAGAGAGGCATAGATGATGACGTCATCTGATGAGTCGACGTTGCGAGTTTTCAAGAGAAAAGTTCGGGGAGAGATTTATGGTCCTTTGCGCGTTGGCCATGGGGAATATCGCATTCGATGGAACGATGAGCTGAAGGAGATATACGACGACATAGTTCAACGAGTTACGCTCCGCTGCCTAGATCATGTTGTCCGAAATGACAAAAACACTCGAGCTCTGAAAGTATTCGACTCAGTACCCACCGGGGGAGGCAGAGGAAGAGGAAGACCTCCACTACGTTGGAAGGACCAGGTGGAGAAGGATCTGGCTACGCTTGAAATCTTTAATTGGCGCCACACGTAGCGAAGAAACATTGGCACGCAGTTGTTAACTCGACTATAACCGCATAAGCGGTTTCTACTGCAATAAATAAGAAGGAAGACGAACAAAAGATTCAATTTCTACAAATACCATACAAAATAAGTTTTAAAATTTACGACACATTGCAAAATCAAGTGCGATACTTATGCTGTTAAGATGTCTTTTAACACAAGTCGTGGCTTGTTCCAGCGATTAAGCATAGACATTCCTTTCGTAGCTAAAATTAAAAACGTGAAAAAGCATCGCTAATCCACAAAATATTGCCAAATTATTACCGCAACGCCATATGTAAGTATGTATATTGGTGTTTTCGACATTTAACTGCAAGGTGAAAATAGCGCAAATTGAATATTGGGAGAATCAGAAGTGTTGCAACAACAAGAACACACTCGCAATCAATGAACCTCTTACCGCGAAAAAGAATTTAGAGATTAAGGCAAATACATATGCATGTACGCACGAAAAATTTTAACAAACTATGCTAATTCTACTAATGGATCTGTGCCTTGGCAAAATCAATGTCACTTTGTCTAAAATTGTATTGATCTTATACAAATAAAACATCAAGGCTACCAACTGCTAAAAGTTCTTCTTCTTCTTAGTTGGCGTAGACACCGCTTACGCGATTATATCCGAGTTAACAACAGCGCGCCAGTCGTTTCTTCTTTTCACCACGTGGCGCCAATTGGATATTCCAAGCGAAGTCAGGTCCTTCTCCCCTTGGTCCTTCCAACGGAGTGGAGGTCTTCCTCTTCCTCTGCTTCCCCCGGCGGGTACTGCGTCGAATACTTTCAGAGCTGGAGTGTTTTCATCCATCCGGACAACATGACCTAGCCAGAGTAGCCGCTGTCTTTTAATTCACTGAACTATGTCAATGTCGTCATATATCTCGTACAGCTCATCGTTCCATCGAATGCGATATTCGCCGTGGCCAATGCGTAAAGGACCATAAATCTTTCGCAGAACCTTTCTCTCGAAAACTCGTAACGTCGACTCATCGGTTTCTGTCATCGCCCAAGCCTCTGCACCATATAGTACGCCGGGAATTATGAGCGACTTATAGAGTTTGATTTTTGTTCGTCAAGAGAGGACTTTCACTTTTCGATTGCCTACTCAGT
>NW_024396326.1:0-37024 GCF_016617805.1 Bactrocera tryoni
GCCCGCCGGTCTTATAGCCACTTCGGAGCAATTTCAATGAACTGCATAATTTAGTGGCTAAATACCGATGCCTGAAGCAAGACAACAACACGAAGAATGATTCCATTACAAAAACAACAAAGTTCATAGTAGACTGTGTAACCGCACTTGAAACCCGAACCGAAAATAAAGTGCGTCTGCTGGGCAATGTAACACAACGCAATGCTCCAGGAAGTCTGCGCCGCCACTCAGAGCCTGTCGAATTCGCAGTCGCAGTCGCAGCAACAGCAATAACACATCGGGGAAATGTTGTGCTGACACAACTCAGTACAATGCACTTTGACTCAGCTGGCTTTGATGGCTTCAAGCTGAGTTCGGTGGTTGTTGAAGCTCGTCACTCTCGTTTGTGGGTTGTTGTCCTTTCTTTCGGACGACACCTAGGACTCTCGTTTTAAATGCAGCTTTCTAAAAGGAAACTAAAGTAAGATATTTGTTGCGAATTGCGAAATAAAATTACAATTTGGAAGGAGTTATGTGTGTAAAGATCCAGCCACAAGTAATTCCTAAGGACGGGTCCAAAGCTGCTGCTTTTAATGCATACCTCACGCTGACCGTCCGAATAGTTGAGGGGTGTTTGCCTTAAAGCACTCCACTTGTTTTACCTTCTCACACTCGGCTTTGCTCGGTTGTAGCAACAATTTTCACAGTTATTTATGATCTTTGGCTGTTGTCTACTGTAGTTTTGTGTAGGGGAAGAAGAAGCAACGGCAGAGCAGCCAGTAGTGGGGATTGGTGTTAACTTCGTATTTAATTCCTTGCACTGGCTGGATGTAACTTTGTCGGATAACCATCGTTTAACATGCAATTTACTTAGGAATTTGTAATTATAAAATTTTCAAATTTGTTGCTTCTATTGTTGAGCGTAGTGTAGTTGTTGTTATTGCCGTAGTTTATGCAGCTTTTCAATTTCCACATTTTTGTCGTAAATTCTCTCTCATTTCTACATATATAACAGGCTAGAGCCAGAGCTACCTTTTATTCAAGGTATTGCTCATCTGAAGCTATAACATTTTCCCATCTTTTCGGTTATATATGGATTTCGTGGCAAAAAAACTGCGCTGGCTTGGCGGCCAGAAATGAACCAAGTCAATTTTGATACCCTGTTCTGATGTGAATCGTATTTCGGTGAAAGCGTATTGAATCAAACAGAAGAAATGATAGTCAGATGGCAAGGTCTGGGTTATAAGGAGGAATAGGTCCTGCAACGTAAACCAAGCGCGTAAACTATTTTTTCGTGTGTACTCCAATTCTAAACACCTCTCGGTAATCGCTCGCTTTAATTTAATTAGTTGTTTTCGCTAGCCTTCTTCATTAATAGTTTTATTAGGTTTAAGAAGCTCATAATGCAGCACTCCCTCTTAATCCCACCAAATACAAAGCTTTACCTCGGTGTCATGAATATCCGTATTTGCCGTTTAGTTGGCTGGCTTCACATATGATTTTTTGCATTTATGTTTGTTGAATTAGATCTATTTTTCATCATCGTGGATTTGCAATCCCACATACAAAAACAGCTTCTTTTTGTAGCGTTGAAATAACATTTCTGACTTGCACCAGCGTCTTCCAAAGTCTCGGCTTAGCTTTTTGAGAGTTTTGATATCAAAGCCCAAAGTGATTCAAAAAGATGCAGGCTTCATCGAGGATCACTTCGGTTTGCTTATCTTCAAAATTCTTTTGGTCGCCCAGGACGTTTTTAGTCTTAAAACGAAAATACCGATTTCTAAATCATGTAAAACTACTTTCGACACGTTCGCTCAGCCAGAGCATGTTCACCATAAAGTTCCAACAAAATACCTTGAATATTTTTTTAAACAGATGTCACCAGTTATATTAACATCAATCAAGGCAACGCTGTGCTATAGGAACGCTTCTGGATTTAATATAGATTATATTTAAATGTATTTATTTATGCATAATTTTTTCACACATACATATATATGTATATGTAGGTGCGCTGGCATATTCCCCATACCAACAGATCTACAACATATCTCATTCCACACACGACTGCTTTGACTCGTAGTCAGTATTACAGCTTAGAATGTGGCAGTTTGAGAAAATCGGCTTACTTACGCTATTTGTTACCACAGCACAGCAGCGACAACAACAACAAACACTACATGAAATAAAAGCAGCAGCTAAATGCTGGCAGTGGGTGGATGTACATTGTACTTGCTTTAACAGCCACACACTCGTGCGACCGAACGGCAGCAAGCGACGCTGGTCAACACAGTCATTTCACAATCCTGCGGAGAGCAATTGTTCTATAGCTGAGATTCTTTGCTAGTCGCTAACTATAGTGCGCATCCTGTTTGCTGAGGAATGCGATAGTCATGGCTTTTCGGCTAACGCATAACGCATAGTCCGTTGGCTCCGTGCATAATTGAGTGTGAGCCACCCTGTAGGGAAAGGTGAACGAGTGAGAGACATCTTATTTGCAGGCACTGGAGAAATTTAAAGTGGTGACATTTAATAATAACTGCCTACTAATTATATGCCAAGTGAGAGAGAGTAGCGAATCAGATCAAATAGTTGACAACACTAACTGTATGTTGTTGTGCTCATATCTAACAGGTATTTCACTTTTAAGTCATTTCAAAATAGTTAAGTGCTGTCTAAATATGCATAATAAAAGGTTTTATCGTTAAATCGTTATCATTTTACTGCAACAACGCGTCAGCCAATCTTGTTTTTCGCAGTTTGGTGCCATTTGGATATTCCAAGTGTAGCCGGGTTCTCCACCTGGTCTCTCCAGCGGCCTCCACTCTGTCTTCCACTTCCTCTGCGTGAAGGACCATATATCTTCGCAGAACCTTTTCTCTCCAGCGGCCTCCACTCTGTCTTCCACTTCCTCTGCGTGAAGCGTGAAGGACCATATATCTTTCGCAGAACCTTTTTCTCGAAAACTCGTAACGTGGACTCATCAGGTGTTGTCATCGACCATGCCTTTGCACAATATATCAGGACGGGGATGATGAGTGAGATTTGCAAATCGTCCAAATTTATTTATCGCCCAGCAGAGTCAGTAACTCGAGCACCACATTTACTCTAGGGGCTACTGCGCATCCTCAAAGGCGCCGTACAGTGCGTACCGAAGATTTTATGGTTGTTGCCGCCAGCACATGAGTTTTGAAATAAATGATCGAATAGTTCGATGTCAAATTTTATTCTACTTTCTTGTATTCAAATTTCTTATTTAGTACATATACATATACAGCAAGTATTCTTAGTCATACAGTCGACAATGCATTTCGTTTCGTAATGAAATAATTATTAATTATTTGAGTTAAGCATTTTTATAGTTTTATTGTTAAAATTCATTACTTGGTGTGCTTTATGAGCAGAAGGAGTCACTGGTCCATTTTCCTTTAAAAATGAAACCGGAGATAATGTTTCAATCAGTCGGGAACGTCATATAGCCATCAGTAATGACTTTTACGTACCTCAATTGGAAGATTTTGAAGTGAGTGAACTTTGACTCCAACAGGATGGCACTACATGCCATACAGACAACGAAACAATCAAATTATTGAAGGAAACTTTTGTTGAACGCGTTATCTGGCGTCATGAGTTTAGAATAATCTATTCGATCAGAGAGTTCTGAATTTATCATCGTACCAATTTCGAAAAAGTATAGAGTCTCAGATACGATTTTGGATTAAAATTGTAGAGTGTAAGCAAATACATTTTTATTAAAGCCTGAAAGAAAGAGTATAATTTACTGAAGTTAGACCTTTTTTTGAGACGTTGAGATCCAGTTGCTCGTATAGAAAAGAGATTACTAATTTTCGCAGTCTTATAGTTAGTAGTGTATAAAGTCCCACAGGGCATAGGGGTATCATGTAACGCGTAGGTGTGTGTGTGTGCACTGCTCTTTCTAGTTGCTCATTCTTATATGGCACATATCTGAAGGAACTGGTCAACTTCCCGACAATGGCCGGCAATGTGGCCGGCAATGTGGCTGGCAGTTGTATGTGGTTTTGTGTGGCGGATGCATACTGCATGCCTGCAAAGTGCCTTAGAGCTGGCGCTCCGCATAAATTTCGCATGCCACACAAGAGCATTGCGTGAGTCGGTATGCGTACTACCATGGGCGTCCGTATTTCATTTTAGTAGATTCCTTCCGCTGCAGTGAGCGGACAAGAATCTACAGCCGAAATGTCGAGTCCACAGTGATGGGTACCCAGCCCTCGCTCGACCACTTGGCTACTCCAAGACTTGAATATCGTCAAAGGCCATTCATTGCATTGCTTGTGAGACGAGGTTTATGATGAATGGCTTTGTGCATTCGCCGTGGCTGCCACTTACAATCTACCGAAGACACATACAGGCAAACGCACATTTATATATATATTGGGATATACATAAATGTGACACCGACACATACAATATTTAGCACACGCCGGCTGGCTGAAGTGGCTGAGAATGCGCACGCAAGCGGCTTATAAGAATGCAGGGATGCTGCCAGGATGTGACATTAAAAGGAGATTTCTGTTTAATATGTCCGGTTGCAGAGCAAACGATGCACGCCAAGATATGTCGAGTAGCCCGGGGTTTGAGGTGTGCGTGTGTGCCGGTCAGCGTTCACAACAACAAATGTGCTTTTGTTGATCCCGCTCTTGCGTGCGTGTGTGCGTCGGAGCGTATGTTTGCGTGGCGTGCAGCTGCTGCCGTCTCCGTTGATTGTTGCTTTTATGGCTTCCAAAACAAGGACTAACTTTATAGAATTGAATTATTTTATTTACTTTCCAATGTGGTTTTCATTTCACATTCTTGGTTCTTTTTGTGTTTGGTTGGCGAAAAATTGTATTTGCTCTTTGGGAGGATTATCCTAATACAGATTCTGTTATTCTCATATATTTTTAAAAATATAATAACAGATTAAAATTTTATATAAATAAAATTCGATGGTATGCCATTCAGAAGTACTTGCGGTAACAAAAAAGTATTTGGGCACAGTCGCTCTTGCACTGTTGTTGTTAACTGTCTAACAAAATTAAATACATTGTGGTTGAAAGAAAGACATCTTTGTGATTGAAATCTAAGCCTACTGGACAAAGCTTACCAAAAGTTGCTTTTTTGTTACCTATAAACTCCTAAAAGTGAATCTCCAGATCACATCGTCATAGATCGACGAAGCATTTTGAGTTTACCACGAATTGATTCACATTCTTTACTGACGAAGGACATCGCTTACGTGGTTATAGCCGAGTCAACAACGGCGAACCAGTCATTCCTTCTTTTCGCTATTTGAGATACCAAGTGCAGACAGGTCCGTCTTCACTTGATTTCTTTAACGGAGTGGAGGTCTTCTTCTTTCTTTCCTCCCATCGGCGCGTATCTAATCACAAACCTTCAAAGAGTAGTATATCTTGTACATTTCACTAATCTTTCGACAGCGGTATTGGCTGTTGCCCATTGGCAGAGAACCCTAAATTTCCGTAAAACCTTTCTTTCGAACACTCCTACTCAACAGATGATCATTGTCCATGCCTTCACACCACACAGGTTCTTCTTCTTCTTTACTGACGTGCTATGTGGCGCCAATTGGAGATTCCATGCGAAGCCACGTCTTTTTCACCTGTCATTTCCAACGGATTGAAGGTCTTTTTCTTCCTCTGCTTCCCAATGCGGGTATTGTGTCGAAAACTTTCAGAGTTGGAGTGTTTTCGTTCATTCTGACGCCATAATTTAGCCGCTGCCTCTTAATTCGCTGAATTATGTCAATTTCATCGTATATCTCATATAGTATAGCTCATCGTTTCATCGAATGCGATATTCGCCGTGGCCAACGCACAAAGAACCATACATCTGCCGCAGAACCTTTCTCTGGAAAACTCGTAACGTCGACTCATCGGATGTTTTCATCGTCCATGCCTCTGCACCTAGCAGAACGGAAATAATAAGTGACTTATCAATTGCCCATTTAGTCCGAAGTAGCACCTGTTGGCTAGAGTTATTCTGCATTGGATTTCGAGGCTGACAATATTGTTGGAGTTGACGGGTTCCAAGATAGACGAACTTATCTATGACTTCGTAGTTATGACTGTTAACAGTGACGTCAGAGCCTGGTCGCGAGTGCGACGACTGTTCGCTTGATGACAGAAGATATTTCGTCTTGCCCTCGACCACTGCCAGACCCATTTGCTTCGCTTTCTTATCCATTCTAAAACTAACGGCACAGTTCTTGAGGCCAATGATATCGATGCCATCGGCGTATGCCAGGAGTTGTACACTTATAGAAGATAGTACCTTCTCTATTTAGTTCTGTAGCTCGAATTACTTTCTCCAAGAGCAGATTAAAAAAGTCGCATGAAAGGGAGTCGCCTTTTCTGAAACCTCGTTTGGTATCAAACGGCGCGGAGTCCGTTCGAGATGTTGTCCTTCCCGATATGCTGCTATTGCTTAACGTTAGTTTACAAAGCCGTATTAGATTTACGTGGATACCAAGTTCAAATATAGCGGGATAGAGGTTCTTTTGCTTGCTGTCGAAGGCTGCTTTAAAATCGGCAAAAAGTAAGTTTGTGTTAATCTTCAATTCAAGGGTATTTTCCAAGGCTTGGCGCATGATAAATACCTGTTTGGGTAATAAATTTTCCAGATCTAAAGACACATTAATAACATCCAATTATTAAGGGAGGTTTCGTAATGGAGGCTGAATTTTCCAAACTTTTGTATCAAAGAAGCCTTCCATGCCCATTAAAATTATCAAGATCAAAGTTGACATCGTAAAAGGCATCTTTGGTCATGTCGTCCTTCTCTTTCCTTCTTGTGGCTACACGCTCATCCACCGGAGTCAATGTCAGGACTGAGTGTTTCTCCCACCCCGAATCACACACCGATTTTGCACTTCTTTATATAGCCGCCATAGTTAATGTCACATGGACTCGTCTCGTCCTAATCTCGTCCACCTCACAACTTAGGGCCGGGCTTTCCAGGCGCACAAACTATTACTTTCTCTCTTTCGCACCAATGCTTAAACATTTCTACTTCTAAAGTACGACTTTGCTAACTTATTATTTTGTTAAAATGTAATATAAATACTTATTTAAGAAAATAAACAGATAGTAAAGATGCCATGGATTAGATGCTCTAAATAGGTTGTTCAACTTCAAGGTATTTCGAACCTCAGTTTCAGAATGGCTTGACTAACAACAAGTTTACATCTACATATGTAGCGAACACGCTTTTAAGTGCACAAAGAACTTGCCATTTCACTACTACAAAATCGCTTAATTTGCGAAATTTTCGCAAAACCCATTAGCTATTTAATTAGCAGAGAGCTAAACTCAAAAATGCAGTTCTACTTAAAGTAGACGCTCTGTTGAATGCAGTGAAGTCTCTGCGCTATTTCGGCATTTCTCCATTTCTTGCCGGTAATGTGGAGCTTTCACCGAACCAAACAATCAGAACTCATGTAAACAAAGAGTTAAGCAGATTTAAAAGATTTTCCTTTCTCTTACTTACGCAAAGCAAACATATATTTTGGGAATTCTTCTACACATCAAGTGATTAAATAGATCTTCCTTTCGCTTTTGTTAGCCCGAAATGCAATCAACAGCACAAATTCAAGCAGCAGCAGGAGCAACAAAAGGCATTACATTGGTTAGCAGTTATATTCGCCCTATTAGAGCACACACACTCTTATACTACTATAGTACATACAAACCTTGGACCACAGCTCGCTGCACTGACCTAGTTTTGCTGTGAAAGCAAAGCTGAAAGGATTACACGAAGCAAATCGGCCTAAGAATGCTGCCCGGCAATTGGTTTATTTCTTTGTATTTCACCTTCGTTTCGTGCAGATTATCGGAATATATTTTCGACAATTTAGTACCTAATCTTTGTTACCAACTTATTGACTTTAGAATTAGCCGACAATTGTTACTAATACTACTTCTAAGTGTAACGATCTCAGCAGGCACGCCTAGTTTTAAGACAAAATTGTATTTCTTTTCAGCTAGAGTTTGTATGTTATATTTTATTTTGGAGGAATATTCAGGTGGAATCTTTTTATATTTATCAATTATAATAGAATATTTGAACCATTTAGTAGACCATGGCTTTGAAAAACAGATCTATATCTCAACACATCTTCCAGATCTTGAAATTTCGGAAAGAGTTTAATAAACAACACAAATTCAGCCAAGCTGCCGGAATAAAAAGATGAATATTCTTTACAACAACAATTTCATTAAGAAATTTCAAAATTCAATAAACACCACCGATTCGAATACGAAACAAGGCTTCCGTCGGAGATTTTAGTCCAGTTCAAAAGGCCTCAAATCAATCCATCTGCATATCTACATGGATGAGAGTCTAGAGAGCCTGGATTGTCTTACATAATTATGTATTTCCTGAATTTTTAGTTATGAAAAAAATTATTGCCGCTGTGGCGAGGTACATACGAAGTTTATGAGCGTTTGAACTTGTGATTTGTTTATAGTAGAGTGTTAAAAAATGTTAACAAAGTAGAAAAAATCATTGCAAATCAAATTGAATTTGCATCAAAAAGTTGAGATTTTAAGAAAAATCGATGAAAGTATCTAAGGTGGTCATCTCAAAAACCCCATTGCTTCAAGGGGTTTGAAAACCCATTCGAATATGCTAACTCGCAAAAGTATTGGATAGTTAGAGCTATTCTTTCGCTTCGTTTTAAATTTTAAGCGCAAATATTTTCAGATTCGCCGATTTTCTGTTGAAAGTAATTGCCATCAATGACATTATTATTGAAATCCAATTGCCAAGTTGCAGTCAGATGATGGAAACCTTGCGGCAATGCTTTTACCACCTAACGTGACGGCTGTTTTGCATCCCATGGATCAAAATACCATAAGATTTCTCAAGTTAGGATGCAGGGGAACTGTTATGGTACATTGTAGCACAAGAAAATGCCAGTTAAGAATATTTTGAAGGATATTCTATTCATTGTTCATCTTGTTGCTTAAATTATGGGATGTACTGCAGAGTTATTGTATAAAGCGTGGAAAAGATAAAACAATTGGGACGATGATAAATACAACGAAGACAGAATTCCTGCCTGTTGGGTCTGGAATTGCAAACCTGCATACTTCAACCATATGTTCTGTATATTTTTGCTATTTCTTCTTGTTGCCGGATATTCAAGGTTAAGCGTGAAGTCATTCACCTCAATGCAATTATGCCTGGTAAACTACTGTTTTGTCACATGAAGTTTGATAAGATTTTTTATTTATGTTGGAGTGTTCCTCAGTAAAATATAAGTTTAAATTCGAACAAAGATTTCTTTTTCGACTTCGTGACGATAGAAATAAAACCTTACTTTTCTAAGAAGGTGATTTATGTGTAATAACGTTAATGTTGTGATGAATTATTAAATTTAGAATATGATCCAAGTCACTGGCGATTGTTTATTGACTCTTCAAAAACTAGTTTGAAAGCAGTGTTACTGCATAACGGAAACAAACTTCCTTCAGTGCCTATTGCTCATGGTTCTAATTGAATACAGTAAACACGCTTGGTAAATTTGTGAATCGGTCCAAGTGACTGTGCAAAAAATGGATTTTAATACTCATATTCTCCACTAATTGAACATAATTTGGACCTTTACTATTTCCCAAAAAATTTTTTATAACTTGCAAGAATGATGCCCACGCATTTCGCTCAGTTTCGGTCATTCGGACTTATCAAAATCGTTGTCATTCCTAAACTGCCTTATTTGGGAACCGTCAAAAACTCCTGCTCTAATCTTATCTCTACTTAGATTAGGCATTTTGCTACAAATATATGCAAAACATTCCCCATCGTGATTCAGAGCCTTAACAAACCGCTTCATGAGTCCTAATTTGATGTGCAACGGTGGTAGGACGATCTTTTCACGTGGAACTAAAGCTTCATTTACAATATTTTTATGGCCAACAATCATTTTTTCTCTCGTAGGCCAATATTTTTGCCGCCAATGTTGTTGCTTGGATCTGCTATCCCAGAGACACAAAAAGCAAGGGTACTTGGTATAACTACTCTGTTGTCCAAGAAGAAAATTGACCATTTTAAGATCCACACAAATGATCCATTGGTGGTCTTGGTATTTTATCTTTTTCATCACTAATGCAATGTTGGTATATTATTCTTTCATTGTTGTGGAGTGCTCAATTGGAATTGATGCATACACATCGCCGTTGTGCAATAAGACGCACTTCAAACTTCTCTTGGAACTGTCCACGAAGAGACGCCAATCGCCAGGTACTTAGATACTTGGATAGCCCCATTTCCTGCATAAGACCATTTAATGGGTTGTCAAAAAAGTCTTGCGGTATTTTTATTGAATTTTTTTTTATTGAAATAGAAATGAATTTTTGATGACTCATGCCCAGCTCTTGACCGATGCTACGGCTGCTACTATGCCGTCTCTTTCGATCAATTCAGCGATTTTATCGCAATTTTCGACGACAGGCTTTACGGAGCGTGGTGCATCTTCGACCACCTCTACACCAGAACGAAAACATTGAAACCATCATTGTGCGGTAGAAATGGAAAATATATAGGGTCCATAAACTGCACAAATTTTATTGGCGGCTTGAGCTACATTTTTGCCTTTATCGTAGTAGTACTGTAAAATATGCCGTATTTTCTCTTTATTTTGCTCCATGTTTGGGACGCTATAACTCACGAACGACTTAAAAGAAACGACAATCAATCAAACACGTGTTAGCGCGTGAAATGAGCTTTCCAAAAAGGTATAGCATGACCCGATGCGACGAATAAAACTAGAACTACGCGCTTTCAGCGCCAACTAGCGAAAATACCGCAAGACTTTTTTGACAAACAATACATGCTTGGGACGTTTTATTGGCTATATATTCGATTTCTATCTCGAACGTAAATATGTCTTGTGACATTTTAAGAGTTATTAATAACATTTAGATAAATAATGATTCCAATCCTTTTCTCATAAAGTCTTTTGATCTGCTTGCATTTATAGGTCATAAAATCTGAACTTTTAAGAAACACTGTGATTACTTACAACTTCTTAGGGTAGAAACATAAAAACAAATACCGTCTTCAGATATTGACGTTGATGAATAAAATACCCGCGCATATTACCGCTAGCTCGTGATATCAATTCAAAACCGCCTACATCATAAAAGTAATATTCCCGTTGGACCCTTCTAGAAAGCAGGGCCGATAAAAGCTGTGAAATTATGCAGGGAAGGAAGCACACAGATTGTTCGACAAATTTTAGGTATAAGTTTAACTTATGGCTCACGGAGAGGAGTGAGTGGACAAAAAGATCTATTATAACGCTTTTCATATATGATATCGTAGAATTCTAAATAATCATTTCGGTGTTATTGAATTTACGCATATTTTATTTGTCTTGTTGATGACTAAAGTGGAAGACATGTTTCTATGAGATTCTGACAAATACAAGTTTTTTATGCAAATCGTATTAGTGTTGTTCTGAAAAAAGCTTTTTTTTACGAAAATTTAAGTACTGTTTTCGTACTACAAGGTGCGTTCGGCAAAATCAATTTATTTTATTCAAAATAGTCCCCTTCTGCATCAATACAGCTTTTTGCACGGTCCCAAAGCATGTTGCACTCGTTCGTTTAGCTCGTTGGCCGGTATGGTCGCCAGTATGCCGGTGAAAGCCTTTTGCATTGCATCTACGTCTGCATAACGCTTTCCTTTCATGGGCAAATGCATTTTTCGAAAAGGAAGAAGTCGCGCGGTGCCATATCAGGTGAATACGGGGAGTAGTTAATGGTTGAAATGTGAGTTTTTATAAAATAATCGGTCACAAGCGTCGAATCGAATGTTGGATTCTGAGCAATTTTTCTTCGTCATTCAATTTGTGCGGAACAAACCGTGCACACACCCTTCGTAAGCCCAAAAGTTTGGTTAAAATGCGATAAATCGATGTTTTGGAGATGCTCAATTCCATTTCCATGAATTTCAATGATGATTTCGGTTGATTTTTGATAAATTCACGCACAGTTTCGATGGAATTTCCGGTGATCACGGATTTTGATTGGCCCACATGTTGATCGTCATTTATGTCCTCACGATCACTTTGAAAACGTTTAAACCACTGGTGCACTCTGCTACGGGATAGGCAATCATCGCCATTAGCTTGTTTCATCAATTGAAACGTTTCAGTAAAAGTTTTACCAATTTTAAACCAAAATTTAATGTTGAATCTTTGTTCGAAGCTCATTTTCGCACCGATAACACAAACATACTGACACTTAAAACGCTATAACATCACTTCCAATCAATAAAATGTCATGAAATTCTCACTGGACAATCGATAAAAAATAGCAGATTCCAATGCATCAGTCGACATATAGATGGCGCCACCAGGGGGCACCTTGTATAACAGCATATTGACTATAACTTTGTTCAAGATTGGTCGAAACGAACTTTTATTTAGGGGCACAACACCAAAAGTACTCATCAGAGACCTTGGGAAATTATAAAAATTGTACTATTTCAATGAAATACAAGATAAGATGTTAACTTAGTCGCGCTTGCACCGAAGCTATAATAATCTGTACAAATAGAAAAATGTCCATACAAGAACTTGGTCATGATCTATCCGTTCGTTTGGTAGCATATGCTAAAGTGGTCCGTTTTAGTGATTGGAAACGAACAACTTCTTGAAGGAGAAAAAGAGAAAAAGGCTGATGGACAGACAGACGGCAGTGGCTAAATCGAATCAGCTAATCACGTTCTTCACGCTATGGGCAAAAAATAGTAGGACTATTTAATTTCAATTTCGCGCGATGAATGAAATTATTCAACAAAGAAGTTCCATTAAATTTTGTGTGCGGAATCAAATTTCTGGTTCCCTAATTTTAAAAATAAGAATTTTAGCATTACTATTATTGCTCATAGTAGTATAGGTATATATTTTATTGCGTCTCCGGCGTTACCTTCAAGGTGATACAAACTTCGTGGCAAACACTGTTTTCGATAAAAGAATACAACTTATACCAAAGAATGATTAGATGGATATCTTCCGGACCTACGCCAAGCGAAGTGGGTTGTTAAATCCATACAGAAGCATCGTAGTTATGGAATCCAGTGGCTGTTACGGAGAAATCCAACAAACAATGATAACGATAGCAAAATTGTATGTATTGGGCTTCGAACAGTTTATACGTACATCATATGCATCAGAATCGGGCCCCAGCGACTCTTCTACGTTATCAGAACTGATGATAATGCTCGCTGGAAAGAAATCGGCTTGAACTATTTTATTAAGATGGCTATAATCAGTATATTTCCTTCGATGGCATAGGCATCATTGACTTAAAATCGAGAGAAGAATTGGCTAGGTTATATTTCCGTTAAGTGAGAAAAGTATTCGGTGTAAACGAGCGCCCACTATATGTATACCACAATAAACTAAGTTTCGGTTTCTTGAAGCAAAATCTTAAAAGCTTTTGCTAACGCATCAATAAAAATATTACTAAATATCTTTCTACTTATACTCATAGACAGCATCCCTCTTCGTAAGCCCCTGTTTATTGCTATTACAATCGAAGTTTCAACCTAAATGCATGCCATAAATATGAGCGCGAGTGGTTAGAAGTAAATGCAAATAACGAAGAAATATTGTGCAAATAGCAATCACAGCTCAATAAGGCGCTGCAACATGAAAAATTCAAAAGGTACAAAAATGCCGAAAACAGCAAAAAAAGCAAGCGGAAATGCGAATTTGAATGAAATGTGACAGATTTAACTCACCGCGATGGCTGAGTGCGTTATTCAGCACCCACACAAATAAATCGCGCCTAAACATATACAAAACAAATAAATATATGTGAGAAATAAGTAAATATAAGTCGAAATATGTCTTTCGCAAATCCCTCTCCGGCATATTTGTGTCCCGATGTTGAAGTGCTGTGGAGTGGAGAGATATCGAACGGCTTCGAGGAGTTGGACTAAGTTGTCAAATCGAATGCAGTTGTCGCTATTGCTGCGCGCTGTGTTGCTGTTGTTGCTTTGTTTTTGTTGTTATTGCTGTGCGGCAAAGCAGCTGACACTTAAAGTTGCAAGATATGCGACTAAGCGCACGGAGAATGCGCTCAATTTTGCTGCAATGTCATCGCCAACATCGTGTTGCATATTTTATGTTGCAATCCAATCGTACAACCGGCATCCTTGTCACTGGCGCATATCTAATGTGTAATGCCTTACCCCAGGGCTGACATGGGTGTGGTGCAGAGAGTGGGAGGGCGCTGAAAATGTAAAGTGGTTGCCAGATATGTAAATAATGTTTGTGTGCGTATATGCATTTATTTGGTTGGTTTTCGGTTGACTTGTCGCCGGTGAAATGCACCTCAAGGCGCTCTGGGATCTGAGTGTATGTAGCGGTTCAGCCGCTTGATTTTGCTGCTGAAGCAGTAAATGGAATGTGAATACGCTGAAGAATGCATTAGTCGAAGCAGTTATTAGTTACCTCTTATTTTATTTATTGGGTTGCGATGTTAGACATACATATTTATTGGGTGCTGTTGAAATGTCTTTTTCAATAATTCGAAATGATGCTAATAAAAACGGTAATGTTATCTACAGGGAGCGCCATTTTATATTGGTATTTAGACATTGCATAACTGTGAAGTACCGCAACCGACTTCTGGCTAAATTTTTTTAATGGAAACAATCAAAAGGCAGACATTAGTGGCCTTGGCAACATGAGCAGTATAGCGAAGATCTCGGCACGAATAGTGGCATATTGTTTACTTCTGAAAAACTTCACAAAAGGTAGGTATCAAATTTCGAAATCTGATTTCATATCATGGAATTTTCGGGGCGAAATATATTAGTTTAGTTCCCAGTTTGATATGATACGCCATCTAGTTCAAACCAGTTATCGGTTGATATCGTCTTTCATGGACCTTTTGGTTTTCACTGAAGAAATATATCCCAACGAGTTTAGCGTAAGCCATTTGTTTTTATATTATACATACTTGTATATTAACCTAGCCATAATGTTTGTAACGCTCAAAAAAAAGCGTCGGGGACCTAAAAAACCATATACTAACGGGTGATGCAAGTGGAGGTTTTTTTTTCAATAACCTTTTTTTGACAGATCTCGCGTGAGTCGTGTCAAGCTGGTATGGTAGCCGTAGCTGAGAGTGTACACGAAGACCGTGGAGAGTCGATTCGGTGCCATTTGCAGCAACGCGGACAGACTTATGGCACGATTTTGCGCATTTTCCATCTAGATCTTAAATTGAAAGCATTTAAAATATAGTTTATGCAAGCACTGAATCTGCTCGACCTTCCCAGCGGTTCCAAGAAAATCCGACTTAAAGCGAAATTTTGTTCAGCGATGATCTCAATGGGAATGGAAACAAGCAAAGCTGTCGCATTTAGGACGTGAAGAAATTCAAGAGCTGCCATTTCATCCAGAAAAGATAACGGTTTAGTGTGATTTGTGTACCGGTCATCGGTCCAAATTTCTTCAAAAGTGATGCCGGTGAGATTTAAATCGTCAATGGTGACCGTTATCCCGCTGTGATAACCGACCATTTGATGCCCGAAATGGAAGCTCGTGATCTCGGCGACATTTGGTTTCAACAAGATGGCGCCACTTACCACACATCGCATCAAACAATGGATTTATTCGGTGAGCAAATAATTTCACATTTTAGGCCGATCGACTGGCCACCGATATCATGTGATATGGCACCGCTAGACTTTTGTCTTTGCGGACCATTACGCCTCATTCCAGGCCCTAGAGCAAACCATAACGCGTGTAATTCGCCAGTCGATATGCTCGAACGATTCATTGAAAAATGGACTTAATGGATGGACTAGCTGATACGTAGCCACGACCGACATCTGAAGGTAATTATCTTGAAATAATAAATTCCAAAGTATCTTGTGTCGAATGATAATATACGTTTCCCAGTAATGTTGGAGTTTCTATGTTTTTTCTTTAAAAAAGTACGAATACTCGAAATGGATCACCCTTTGTACATAAATGATCAGCGTGACATGTCCGTCTGTATATATTCTTCCTACTGCCGTATAAATCGCTTATGCGGTCATAGCCGTATTAAAAACAGCGCCGCAGTTGTTTCTTCCTCAGGTCAGATCCTTCTCCACCTGTACTTTCCTTTTCCTCTGCTTCCCCGGCGGGTACTACGTCGAAAACTTTTAGTGCTGAAGTGTTTTCGTCTATACGCACGACTTTACCTAGCCAGCGTAGCCGCTGTCTTTTAATTCGCTGAACTATGTCAATGTCGTTGTTTATCTCATACAGCTCATCGGACCATACATCTTCCGCAGAATCTTTCTCTCGAAAACTCGTAACGTCAACTTATCAGATGTTGTCAACGTCCTTGCCTCTGCACCATACAGCAGGACGGGTTTTCGAGATATAGACCTGAAATTTTACACACGTTCTTTTCTCACCAAGAACCTGGTGATTTGTGGATGTCAAAAACGTCATCTGCAATCGTTAAGGAATTATTTAAAATTATGCTTAAGGACAGGATCGGGAACAGAACTGATATATCTTCTATTATCTTACTATTAAAAACATTTCCCCCAGTTGATTTCTAATTGTGTACAAACATAGGCGACGTACATAATGGGTTATCAAAAAAGTCTTGCGGTATTTTTATTGATTTTTTTTATTTTTATTGAAATTGAAATGAATTTTTGATGACTCATGCCCAGCTCTTGACCGATGCTACGGCTGCTACTATGCCGGTCTCTTTCGACCAAATCAGCGATTTTATCGCAATTTTCGACAACAGGCCTTCCGGAGCGTGGCGCATCTTCGAGGTGGGCACCAGAACGAAAACTTTGAAACCATCGTTGTGCGGTGGAAATGGAAACTGTATCGGGTCCATAAACTGCACAAATTTTATTGGCGGCTTGAGATGCATTTTTGCCTTTATCGTAGTAGTATTGTAAAATATGCCGTATTTTCTCTTTATTTTGCTCCATGTTTGCGACGCTATAACTCACGAACGACTTACCAGAAACGACAATCAATCAAACACGTGTTAGCGCGTGAAAGCTCACTCCAAAAAGGTATAGCATGACCCGATGCGACGAATAAAACTAGAACTACGCGCTTTCAGCGCCAACTAGCGAAAATACCGCAAGACTTTTTTCACAACCTATTATTTGTATAATCAGTCAACCTACTCGTATATCAGTTGAGAACTAATTTAGTCCGCTTTTAATGAGGTTTAACCTAGAAATATAAAGTAAATGTTCGAAAAGTGGGCGGAACAAAGAATGTGTAACTAGTCATCACAAACTATGCAACTTCTTTGTACATAAATTTGTATACACATCCTTTACATGGATACACATATAAAGCGAGTTTGGCGCACAGATTTTCAACTTGTGCAAAAAATGCATTCAAAGCAATGCAAATCATATCATGGTGGTATGCAAACCAAACCAAATCAAATATACAGCTTATTGAATACGACTTCCGTTTCCGTTTTATTTGACGCAGCTTTTTTACAAGAGAACACAGTGGCCTTTCGGTGCAGCTGCAACAGAGCAACATCCGAGCAATACTCACGAACATTTTTATTTGGTTGCAGCTGTTTTGTTGTTGGTGGTAGTAAACTAAATTTTGCACTTTTCTATATAGAAGCGGCATACATTTTTCCATACACGTGTGAAGCAAGTAAGGAAGGATGGAAATCGATCGAAACCGCATATTCACAAACTTCGGTTCACTAACGGTTGTCGATCTTCGGAACATAATCCTTTTCGTTGTTTCGAAAATGTTGATAAATGTAACTCTTTATCACATTAAGTCTTCTCTTTGGTATTGAATCTTTGCTTCTTAGGTCTTAAAAAGTATAGTTAGGTGAACAAAACTAGTATACTCTTTTAGCATGTTTCGAGGGTGTAAATTTGTTTGTAACAGTAAAAAGCAAGCAGTGCGTGGGCTCATAGATGAACTCGTATACATACTTAGGCATATGTACATTTGCCTGTAGTTGGATGAATGCAAATACGAGCATTTACTGCATGATCGAAAAATACGCTCGTCGTGTTAGTTACGTCACAAATACAATTTTAAAATGCATTCGCTTGGAATATCATCATCGTCAGCGTTTGCTGAGGTGACTGGTATTATGAATTTGGAGTGGCTAACATAATAGTTTCTGTTGTAGGAAATGTGGAATAAGAAAATTTGAGTATTTCTTGTAGAGAATGATTTTGGTCTCTGTCACGTGGGTGGGCGTGACAGGATCCTCAAGTGATATAATATAAGAGTGATGAAATTGCGAAAGAAAACTTAAATATCTTTATTTTTCTTCTTTACTACTTCACCCTAAGACAACTGTCCCTAATAACTGATCGTCTCTTCCAAAGCAAGACTTCGTGATTTGCACGGGGCTTTGAGTTTATAGGTTATTTAATGTCTGGAACTTTATTCATCTCTTTAGCTTATCTAGTGATAAAAATTTCCTAGAGGCAAGTAAATATTTGAAATTTGTTGCGTTAATAATTTTTGCACAACAAGCCAAAGCCAAACCTCACTAGCACTCATACACACAAAAACTCACGAGCGCATACACACAATGTTACATCAAAATTGACTTTTTCATGTTTTTGTTTGTTTAGTCCAGCGTCTGTAGTGTGAAAAATAGTAGCTGCCAAGCCAGTATTATTGCTGACACAACGCTTTGATGGCGTTTTATGGTCGGATGAATAGACGACATGAAAAATGCACTCACAACAACAGCAAAGCACCTATCATGTTAAAAATATTCACTAAATACACAAAAAAAAAATAAAGATAAAAATAGAAACTTTTGAACTAAATGCACGCTCGCACAAAAGTGAAATTGCCAACAAAAAGCCCTGCGGCAGAAACGCAAAATATGAAAAATGCAAAACTGCAAACTATCTGCACAGGAATGTATGTACATACATATATACGTGCATGTCTTCCTGTCAGTACGCTTCCGCATTTGCAGTGGCGAATTTTTGTTTGAGTTCATCCGTGTGTCTGTGGCTGTGTGTGTGTTAGTGTGCTGCGCTTGTTGATTTTTGCGCTTTATCAAAAATGTGCAATCGATTGTAAACAAAATCAGTCTAATAACTTTACGGTATTAGCTGTATGGATTTAGTCCTCAGTTGGGTTTAATTTATCGCCAAATTTATGAATGCGGCATGCTGCGTTTTTCGCAGTAGCTGCTGCAAGCGGTGGCAAATGTAATGCTGCATTCAAAAGGCGTTTAGATAGAAGTTCCTAGATTAAGTTACTACTACCAAATAGTATAACGGAAACAATTACGAAAATGGAAATACAGTACTTTGGTACTCAGGCTTCAACTCTTCACCTTGTACATCATAATTATGGTTTGGCTAATCAATAGTTCTTTCTGGCTCGTAGTTTTAAATTTATTATAGTTTGCGAAATAAGCAGGGAAGTAATCCCTCTAATATTGACTTTCACTCATTTACTATCAGACCTAACCGTAGTAATTCTTGGATTATACTAAAGAAAGGGGAACTACATAATGCCGTGTTAGTTCAGATCAATGATATCTGCCTATACCGGGAGTTGTAGGTTGTTACGTTGGTCGTAGGAGACCCTATAAAATAAAAATATAAGTGATCAGTGTAACGGTTTAGCAATATCCTGCTGTTTTTTTTTTATTTATTTTTTTTTTTTATAGTAGGAGGAAGCATCGAAAGCCGAAATGCGGGACTTTAATCCGCTAAACCTAACCTACTCCCAACTCAAGACTCTCCCACGGAACCACCAGATAAGGTATTACTTCATGGGAGTGACAAGACATTTTACGTCTCCTCTATAGCACAGACGGACTGACTCCTCAACCTTTAGTTGAGGTTTGCCACCGTTGCTGCCATATAGTTATGCTCTTCTTTCTCTCTTCTCTCTTTTGGATTTCGGTAATTGGCGCTGATAGCTCATATAATCTCGTGAGCTCGTCACCCTGGATGTCTATGGGCGGTATACCAGCTAGTACTTCAGAAAATATCCTGCTGTCCGTCCGTCTATATGTACATATATACGCGTTCCTAGTCAAAGTCTCTTATTATTATCAACGTCTAGTTAGTTTGTTGACGGCTGATTTTAATCAGTCATAAGATATCTTTTTCGATGGTTAAATTAGGATTATCGCTCAAGCGGCTGATATGTTTTCAATCAATTATATTTAGTGAGTGAGTGGGAGTACGCTCTCTATCATATACTCTTTGTTGTGTTAGTTAACTTCAGCATTAAAGGGTATTTTTTATTATTCCCAGACTGGGGACAAGACGAAATATCACATGTCATCGAATAAACAGTCAACACACTCGTGACTTGGGTCCCACATAACTGTGGACTGTTATAACTTTGAAGTCGAAGTTTTAGCTTTGACATCCAACGTAGAATAAGTGCTGGACTGGAAACATCAGATGTAGAATTTGTGCTCTTTGTCCCATCGAAAGCTATATAGAGGCATCTTGTTGTTGCATGCTTACGATAGTAAGTTCTATCTAACTAAATGCTTCAAATTAACAAAAATATTTCAAGAATTATTCAAAATGGGAAATTTATATAAAATACGACAATTACAAACCTCGCCATTTTCATTTGTTCTAAAACCATTCTTAACTATAATGTACAAGTATTACAAACAAGTAAGGAAGGGCTAAGTTCGGGTGTCACCGAACATTTTATACTCTCGCACGATAAAGTGATTATCGAGATTTCATTATCAGTCATTTACATATTTTTCAGAAACCCTATTCGTGTAAAGTTTTATTCCGCCATCATCATTGGTTCCTAATGTGTATATTTTACGGAAAAGGCATCAGATGGAATTCAAAATAGCGTTATATTGGAAAAAGGCGTGGTTATTAACCGATTTCACCCATATTTCGTACATGTCATCAGGGTGTTAAGAAAATATTATACACCGAATTTCATTGAAATCGGTCTAGTAGTTCCTGAGATATGTTTTGGGGCGAGGCCACGCCCATTTTCGGTTTTTAAAAAAAGCCTGGGTGCAGCTTCCTTCTGCAATTTCTTCCGTAAAATTTATTGTTTCTGACGTTTTTTGTTAGTCGGTTAACGCACTTTTAATGATTTTTATACTCTCGCAACAATGTTGCTAACGAGAGTATTATAGTTTTGTTCACATAACGGTTGTTTGTAAGTCCTAAAACTAAAAGAGTCAGATATAGGGTTATATATACCAAAGTGATCAGGGCGACGAGTAGAGTCGAAACTGGATGTCTATCTGTCCGTCCGTCCGTCTGGTCCGTCCGTCTGTCCGTCCGTCCGTGCAAGCTGTAACTTGAGTAAAAATTGAGATATCATGATGAAACTTGGTACACGTATTCCTTGGCTCCATAAGAAGGTTAAGTTCGAAGATGGGCAAAATCGGCCCACTGCCACGCCCACAAAATGGCGGAAACCGAAAACCTATAAAGTGTCATGTAACTAAGCCATAAATAAAGATATTAAAGTGAAATTTGGCACAAAGGATCGCATTAAGGAGGGACATATTTGGACGTAATTTTTTTGGAAAAGTGGGCGTGGCCCCGCCCCCTACTAAGTTTTTTGTATATGTCTCGGAAACTATTATAGCTATGTCAACCAAACTCTACAGAGTCGTTTTCTTCAGATATTTCCATATACAGTTCAAAAATGGAAGAAATCGGATAATAACCACGCCCACCTCCCATACAAAGGTTATGTTGAAAATCACTAAAAGTGCGTTAACCGACTAACAAAAAACGTCAGAAACACTAAATTTTACGGAAGAAGTGGCAGAAGGAAGCTGCACCCACGCTTTTTCTAAAAATTGAAAATGGGCGTGGCCTCGCCCACTTATGGACCAAAAACCATATCTCGGGAACTACTAGACCGATTTCAATGAAATTCGGTACGTGACATTTTCTTAACACCTTGATGACATGTAGAAAATATGGGTGAAATCACGCGAGTATATACATTAGGAACGAATGATGATAGCGGAATAAAACTTTACACAAATACGGTATTTGAAAAATATGTAAATGACGGATAATGAAATCTCGATTATCACTTTATCGTGCGAGAGTATAAAATGTTCGGTGACACCCGAACTTAGCCCTTCCTTACTTGTCAACATAACCTTTGTATGGGAGGTGGGCGTGGTTATTATCCAATTTCTTCCATTTTTGAACTGTACATGTCATCAGGCTGTTACGAGAATATTATATACCGAATTTCATTGAAATCGGTCTAGTAGTTCCTGAGATATGGTTTTGGTCCATAAGTGGGCGATGCCACGCCCATTTTCAATTTTTAAAAAAAGCTTGGGTGCAGCTTCCTTTTGCTATTTCTTCCGCAAAATTTAGTGTTTCTGACGTTTTTTGTTAGTCGGTTAACGACTCACGTCACTTTTAGTGATTTTCAACATAACCTTTGTATGGGAGGTGAGCGTGGTTATTATCCGATTTCTTCCATTTTTGAACTGTATATGGAAATGCCTGAAGGAAACGACTCTATAGAGTTTGGTTGATATAGCTATAGTAGTTTCCGAGATATGTACAAAAAACTTAGTAGGGGGCGGGGCCACGCCCACTTTTCCAAAAAGTTACGTCCAAACTTGCCCCTCCCTAGTGTGATCGTTTGTGCAAAATTTCATTTTAATAACTTTATTTATGGCTTAGTTTGTACACTTTATAGGTTTACGGACTCTTTCGCATTTTGTAGGGCGTGGCAGTGGGCCGATTTTGCCCATCTTCGAACTATGACCTTCTTATGGAGCCAATAAATACGTATACCAAGTTTCATAAAAAACTATAATACTCTCCTTAGCAACATTGTTGCGAGAGTATAAAAACTGAGAGACTAGTTCGTATATATACAGACAGACGGACAGACAGACGGACATGGCTAAATCGACTCAGCTCGACATACTGATCATTTATATATATACTTTATAGGGTCTCCGACGATTCCTTCTGGGTGTTACAAACATCGTGACAAACTTAATATTCCCTGTTCAGGGTATAATTAATAAAATATGTAAAGAAAAATTGCCATATGTCTGCTAATGTACCCTGTATAGATGAAATATATATGTATCTTAGATATTTTTCTACGACATTTGGTTAGTTATGACAAGCACAATAAAAAGATGAAAACTTTAAGAGCACAACTATACAACTGGTGATCAATTTGGTGAGCTACGTTCAAAGAAAATTGGTTTAAAAAAAAACTTTGTATTTCAGTTCGTGCGGTGTCTAATAAAATAAGCTACACTTCAAACTTTTAATCTCTTTTTACTTGAAAATGAGTTGCCAAATTTCGCAATAAATTTCGCAGCAAACTTTGGACAGCACGCAAGCAACCAGCCCGCCGGTCTTATAGCCACTTCGGAGCAATTTCAATGAACTGCATAATTTAGTGGCTAAATACCGATGCCTGAAGCAAGACAACAACACGAAGAATGATTCCATTACAAAAACAACAAAGCTCGTAGTAGACTGTGTAACCGCACTTGAAACTCGAACCGAAAATAAAGTGCGTCTGCTGGGCAATATAACACAACGCAATGCTCCAGGAAGTCTGCGTCGCCACTCAGAGCCTGTCGAATTCGCAGTCGCAGTCGCAACAACAGCAATAACACATCGGGGAAATGTTGTGCTGACACAACTCAGTACAATGCACTTTGACTCAGCCGGCTTTGATGGCTTCGGAGCTGAGTTCGGTGGTTGTTGAAGCTCGTCACTCTCGTTTGTGGGTTGTTGTCCTTTCTTTCGGACGACACCTAGGACTCTCGTTTTAAATGCAGCTTTCTAAAAGGAAACTAAAGTAATATTTGTTGCGAATTGCGAAATAAAATTACAATTTGGAAGGGGTTATGTGTGTAAAGATCCAGCCACAAGTAATTCCTAAGGACGGGTCCAAAGCTGCTGCCTTTAATGCATACCTCAAGCTGACCGTCCGAATAGTTGAGGGGTGTATGCCTTAAAGCACTCCACTTGTTTCACCTTCTCACACTCGGCTTTGCTCGGTTGTAGCAACAATTTTCACAGTTATTTATGATCTTTGGCTGTTGTCTACTGTAGTTATGTGTAGGGGAAGAAGAAGCAACGGCAGAGCAGCCAGTAGTGGGGATTGGTGTTAACTTCGTATTTAATTCCTTTCACTGGCTGGATGTAACTTTGTCGGATAACCATCGTTTAACATGCAATTTACTTAGGAATTTGTAATTATAAAATTTTCAAATTTGTTGCTTCTATTGTTGAGCGTAGTGTAGTTGTTGTTATTGCCGTAGTTTATGCAGCTTTTCAATTTCCACATTTTTGTCGTAAATTCTCTCTCATTTCTACATATATAACTGTAAATTTACAAATATACAATGTAAATAGTAAATAAAATTCAAATGCCTATTGGCCACCTTCCTGTATACTCTCACATGGTCTGTATGTACACATATATATGTATATGTCCCTATAGGAAAATGGAATTAGTCGAATCATGCATACTTAGAATCAGACTGAACATCACCTTCCTGTTGTAGATGTAAATTTGATCGTTTTAAGAAAAAACCTCAAATTTTATTAATTGCTGAGGTTGGTTTTACAATATCTTAATCTTAAAGCCATTTCGATCATTTTAAGAACTATTGAATTGGGCTCAACTTTCGCTATATGAATAAATATTTTAAATCAAAATCTCGTGAAAAATTGATATGACCAAAGCATGATATGACGATATTAAATAAATTACAATAAAAGTGGTTCGGACTTCGTGCATTTCCTACATGGCTCTTAATATATTATGCGTATATACGTAATAGTAGTAGCCTTCACTTTGGAGTTGAAAAATTTATGAGAATATTTTTGGTGAGAAATGTTGGCACAAAAGTAAATAATTGTTGTTTCAAAGTTATGGAATGATGAAGCCTAGCAAATTTATAAGATAACTCCTTTTCGAATATTTCACTTATTTTAGCCAAATTGAGAAAATTCACTAATTGTTGGACAGTGATTAGATAGCAGCATAAAAAAGAAAATATCTTACATTACATAGAGCCAGAGGCTTGAACGATATAACAGCTTCGTTCATCTAAAAGCTTTTTCTAATAACTTAAATAATCGAGTTGAACGGAATCGGATAATTGTCATATGGCGTTAATCGTAAAAAGTTTGAATATAAAGGGTGTTTTCTTAGTCATGTGATTTGCTAGAGGAAAGAGAACGCATATAATTTGAGAGACCAGTATTGTAATCTGGCCTGTTTTTTTGACATTTTTTTTCAAAGAAATTCTCGGAATTTTTTGATGACATCTGTCGGAGAAATGGCTGGGTGAATGAGATGCGTTTTCACTGGCGGACACGATTTCTCATGTGTGGATCATCAGAAACACAAAAACCCAATTTATTCTTAAAAAGTACGTGAATGGTTATCGTCCCTACTAGAATGAAAAAATGTTGATAAATAAAAAAGTAATTAACTTTTTTTTTTTTATTTTTCCCATGATTTTACATAAATTTTGTTATAATATTGTCAATAAATTATAACAAATTAAAAACCTAGTAGGGGCGCTAAGCAGGCGTATTGTGAACATTTAAAAAAAAAGCAAATCGGTTGAATAGTTCGACCGAAATCATGTCCGCCAGTTTAAAAAAGTGTGTTTTAAGAAAAACGCATTTAAAGTTTGAGGTGTGTACTCCGAGCGCTCCGAACGTCGAGCGGTATTATAATTGTTGGCTGTTTCGAAACCATCCAAAGGTAAAGTGGGTTTCTACATTGATTCTAAGGGTACAAGGGAACAAAAAATGCAAAAAAAAAAAATTGTTTGAGAACAGATTACCCTACTGACCCCATAATGTTTTTGACACAAGTTCAGCTTTATAATACAGAAAAGGATTTGCTGTAATGTTTTAAAAATGATTTCGGGCAAGTGTTCCCCGCCGCTTGCTCGAATAAATTTCAGCTGGAGATTACTGTTTGTAGCAATTGGCTTCGTGTGTCAATACGTGCCGAGGATTTTCTTCCAAGGCCTCAATCGTCTCGGGTTTATCTGCGTGGACAAAGGACTTCACATATCCCTAATAAATTGATTGTTTCGTCAGCTGTACAGCACGTAGCGTCGTCTTGTTGGAACTTCCGCTTCAGTTTTGAAGAAATATTTACCAATGATTCCCTTTGCCCATAAAGCCGATAAGCAGTGACTTTTTGAGAATGTAGCGGCGTTTTAATAATAGATTGGGGATTTATTAACGTTCAACGACTATTCAACCAAAAAAGCGCTACATCGCTGAACAAAATTTACTTGCCATTATTTTAGTGAATAATTTGCGTGATCTACAAACGTTGTTCCTGAGTCTGCTCATCATGAAACGGCAAACCAAACTGAGTTGAAAGCAAGTATAAACTGTCGCAAATACGAACTCCGCAAAAGTATTGCCTCCTTGAAAACTATATAAACGTCTAAAAAAACACCCGCTATATAATTTCTTTGTGTTTTTTGAATTTTTGAGCCTAGAGCTAGAGCTACCTTTTATTCAAGGTATTGCTCATCTGAAGCTATAACATTTTCCCATCTTTTCGGTTATATATGGATTTCGTGGCAAAAAAACTGCGCTGGCTTGGCGGCCAGAAATGAACCAAGCCAATTTTTATACCCTGTTCTGATGTGAATCGTATTTCGGTGAAAACGTATTGAATCGAACAGATATGTCAGATGGCAAGGTCGGGGTTATAAGGAGAAATAGGTCCTGCAACGTAAGACCGAGCGAGTATATTATTTTTTCGTGTGTACTCCAATTCTAAACATCTCTCGGTAATCGCTCACTTTAATTCAATTAGTTGTTTTCGCTAGCCTTCTTCATTAATGGTTTTATTAGGTTTAAGAAGCTCATAATGCAGCACTCCCTCTTAATCCCACCAAATACGAAGCCTTACCTCGGTGTCATGAATATTCGTAATTGCCGTTTAGTTGGCTGGCTTCACATATGTTTTTTTGCATTTATGTTTGTTGTATTAGATCTATTTTCATCATCATTGGTCACAATCCTGTACAAAAACGGCTTCTTTTTGTAGCGTTGAAGCAACATTTCTGACTTGCAAAAGCGTCTTTCAAAGTCTCGGCTGCTTTTGAGAGTTTTGATATGAAAGCTTAAGTGATTCCCAAAGACGCAGGCTTCATCGAAGATTGCTTCGGTTTGCTCATCTTCAAATTCTTTTAGTCGCCCAGGACGTTTTTAGTCTTAAAAACGGAAAATACCGATTTCTAAATCATGTAAACTACTTTCGACACGTTCGCTCAGCCAGAGCATGTTCACCATAAAGTTCCAACAAAATACCTTGAATAATTTTAAAACAGATGTCACCAGTTATATTAACATCAATCAAGGCAACGCTGTGCTATAGGAACGCTACAAACTCAATATAAATTCTATTTAAATGTATTTATTTATGCATAATTTTTACATTCACATACAAACAATTGTATATGTAGGTGCGCCTTTGTATTCCCCATACCAACAGATTTACAACATATCTCATTCCACACACGACTGCTTTGACTCGTAGTCAGTATTACAGCTTAGAATGTGGCACTTTGAGAAAATCGGCTTACTTACGCTATTTGTTACCACAGCACAGCAGCGACAACAACAACAAACACTACATGAAATAAAAGCAGGAGCAAAATGCTGGCAGTGGGTGGATGTACATTGTACTTGCTTTAACAGCCACACACTCGTGCGACCGAACGGCAGCAAGCGACGCTGGTCAACACAGTCATTTCACAATCCTGCGCCAGAGCAATTGTTCTATAGCTGAGATTCTTTGCTAGTCGCTAACTATAGTGCGCATCCTGTTTGCTGAGGAATGCGATAGTCATGGCTTTTCGGCTAACGCATAACGCATAGTCCGTTGGCTCCGTGCATAATTGAGTGTGAGCCACCCTGTAGGGAAAGGTGAACGAGTGAGAGACATCTTATTTGCAGGCACTGGAGAAATTTAAAGTGGTGACATTTAATAATAACTGCCTACTAATTATATGCCAAGTGAGAGAGAGTAGCGAATCAGATCAAATAGTTGACAACACTAACTGTATGTTGTTGTGTCATATCTAACAGGTATTTCACTTTTAAGTCATTCAAAATAGTTAAGTGCTGTCTAAATATGTATAATAAAAGGTTTTATCGTTAAATCGTTATCATTTGCAACAACGCGTCAGCCAATCTTGTTTTTCGCAGTTTGGTGCCATTTGGATATTCCAAGTGTAGCCGGGTTCTCCACCTGGTCTCTCCAGCGGCCTCCACTCTGTCTTCCACTTCCTCTGCGTGAAGCGTGAAGGACCATATATCTTTCGCAGAACCTTTTTCTCGAAAACTCGTAACGTGGACTCATCAGGTGTTGTCATCGTCCATGCCTTTGCACAATATATCAGGACGGGGATGATGAGTGAGATTTGCAAATCGTCCAAATTTATTCATCGCCCAGCAGAGTCAGTAACTCGAGCACCACATTTACTCTAACGGTTAATGCGCATCCTCAAAGGCGCCGTACAATGTGCACGGAAGATTCTATGGCTGATGCCGCCAGCACATGAGTTTTTAAATAAATGATCGAATAGTTCGATGTCAAATTTTTTCTGCTTTCTTGTACTCAAATTTCTTATTTAGTACATATACATACATATACAGCAAGTATTCTTAGTCATACAGTCGACAATGTATTTCGTTTTGTAAGGAAATAATTATTAATTATTTGCGTTAAGCATTTTTATAGTTTTATAGTTAAAATTCATTACTTGATGTGCTTTATGAGCAGAAGGATCACTGGTCCATTTTCCTTTAAAAATGAAACCGGACATAATGTTTCAATAAGTCGGGAACGCCTTATAGCCATCATTAATGACTTTTACGTACCTCAATTGGAAGATTTTGAAGTGAATGAACTTTGACTCAATAGGATGGCACTACATGCCATACAGACAACGAAGCAATCAATTTATCGAAGGAAACTTTTGTTGAGCGCGTTACCTGGCGTCATGAGTTTAGAATAATCTATTCGATCAGAGAGTTCTGAATCTATCATGGTACCAATTTCGAAAAAGTATAGATAGATATGGCTTTGCCAGTATGTGATTTCTAAAAATGTGTTATTCTATGGATTAAAGTACATTGTAGGGTGTAAGCAAATACATTTTTATTAAAGCCTGAAAGAAAGAGTATAATTTACTGAAGTTAGACCTTTTTTTGAGACGTTGAGATCCAGTTGCTCGTATAGAAAAGAGATTACTAATTTTCGCAGTCTTATAGTTAGTAGTGTATAAAGTCCCACAGGGCATAGGGGTATCATGTAACGCGTAGTTGTGTGTGTGTGCACTGCTCTTTCTAGTTGCTCATTCTTATATGGCACATATCTGAAGGAACTGGTCAACTTCCCGACAATGGCCGGCAATGTGGCCGGCAATGTGGCTGGCAGTTGTATGTGGTTTTGTGTGGCGGATGCATACTGCATGCCTGCAGCATGCAGTGCTTAGAGCTGGCGCTCCGCATAAATTTCGCATGCCACACAAGAGCATTGCGTGAGTCGGTATGCGTACTACCATGGGCGTCCGTATTTCATTTTAGTAGATTCCTTCCGCTGCAGTGAGCGGACAAGAATCTACAGCCGAAATGTCGAGTCCACAGTGATGGGTACCCAGCCCTCGCTCGACCACTTGGCTACTCCAAGACTTGAATATCGTCAAAGGCCATTCATTGCATTGCTTGTGAGACGAGGTTTATGATGAATGGCTTTGTGCATTCGCCGTGGCTGCCACTTACAATCTACCGAAGACACATACAGGCAAACGCACATTTATATATATATTGGGATATACATAAATGTGACACCGACACATACAATATTTAGCACCACGCCGGCTGGCTGAAGTGGCTCAGAATGCGCATCGCAAGCGGCTTATAAGAATGCAGGGATGCTGCCAGGATGTGACATTAAAAGGAGATTTACCTGTTTAATATGTCCGGTTGCAGAGCAAACGATGCACGCCAAGATATGTCGAGTGGCGAGGTTTGGTGTGCGTGTGTGCCGGTCAGCGTTCACAACAACAAATGTGCTTTTGTTAGTCCGCTCTTGCGTGCGTGTGTGCGTCGGAGCGTATGTTTGCGTGGCGTGCAGCTGCTGCCGTCTCCGTTGATTGTTGCTTTTATGGCTTCCAAAACAAGTTTAACTGTAAATTGAATTATTTTATTTACTTTCCAATGTGGTTTTCATTTCACATTCTTGGTTCTTTTTGTGTTTGGTTGGCGAAAAATTGTATTTGCTCTTTGGGAGGATTATCCTAATACGATTCTGTTATTCTCATATATTTTTAAAAAGATATAATAACAGATTAAATTTTAGCATAAATATAAATTCGATGGCATGCCATTCGAAGTACTTGCGGTAACAAAAAAAGTATTTGGGCACAGTCGGACTTGTACTGTTGTTTTTAAGTGTCTAACAAAGACACTTGTGGTTGAAAGAAAGACATCTTTGTGATTGAAATCTAAGCCTACTACTGCACAACGCCTACCAAATAGTTGCTTTTTGGTTACCTATAAACTCCTAAAAGTGAATGTCCAGATCATCGTCATAGATCGAGAAGCCTTTTGAGTTTAGCACGAATTATTTCACATTCTTTACTGACGAAGGACACCGCTTACGTGGTTATAGCCGAGTCAACAACGGCGAACCAGTCATTCCTTCTTTTCGCTATTTGGAGATACCAAGCGCAGACAGGTCCGTCTTCACTTGATTTCTTTAACGGAGTGGAGGTCTTCTTCTTTCTTTCCTCCCATCGGCGCGTATCTAATCACAAACCTTCAAAGCTGGATTGTTCTCTTCCATCCGGACAATATGACCTACACAGCTCAGCCACCGTCTCTTGATTCGCTGAACTATCTCAATGTAGTAGTATATCTTGTACATTTAACTAATATTTCGACAGCGTTATGACCTGTTGCCAATTGGCAGAGAACCATAAATTTCCGTAAAAACCTTTCTTTTGAACACTTCTATTCAACAGATGATCATTGTCCATGCCTTCGCACCACATAGGTTATTCTTCCTCTTTACTGACGTGGTATGTGGCGCCAATTGGATATTCCATGCCAAGCAACGTCCTTCTTCACCTGGTATTGCCGAGGGATTGAAAGTCTATTTCTTCCTCTGCTTTCCCCGGCAGGTATTGTGTCGAAAACTTTCAAAATTTGAGTATTTTCGTTCATTCTGACGCCTTAACTTAGCCAGCGCAGCCGTTGCCTCTTAAACTATGTCAATGTCGCCGTATATCTCGTACAGCTCATCGTTCCATCGAATGCAATATTCGCCCTGGCCAATGCGCAAAGGTCCATAAATCTTCCGCAGAACCTTTCTTTTAAATACTCTTAACGTTGACTCATCAGATATTGTCATCGTCCATGCCTCTGCACCATATAGCAGGACGGGAATAATGAGTGACTTATCAATTGCCTACTCAGTCCGAAGCAGCACCTGTAGGCAAGAGGAATTCTGCGTTGGATTTCGAGGCTGACAATATTGTTGGTGGTTACTGGTTCCAAGATAGACAAACTTATTTACGACTTCGAAGTTATGACTGTCAACAGTAATGTGGGAGCGAAGTCGCGTGTGCGACGACTGTTTTTTTGATGACGGAGGATATTTCGTCTTGCACTCGTTCACTGCCAGACCCATTTGCTTCGCTTCCTTTTACAGTCTGGAGAAAACAGAACAAACGGCGCGATTGTTGAGGCCAATGATATCAATATTAATCGGCATATGCCAGCAGCTGTACACTCTTATAGAAGATAGTACCTTCCGTATTTAGTTCTGCAGCTCGAATTACTTTCTTCAAGAGCAGATTAAAAAAGTCGCATGATAGGGAGTCGCCTTTTCTGAAACCTCGTTTGGTATCAAACGGCGCGGAGAGGTCCTTCCCGAGATGTTGTTATTGCTTAACGTCAGCTTACACAGCCGTATTAGATTTACGGGGATACCAAGTTCAAATATAGCGGCATAGAGGTTCTTTTACTTGCTGTCGAAGGCTGCTTTAAAATCGACGAAAAGGTGGTGCGTGTTAATCTTCAATTCAAGGGTATTTCGAAGGTTTGGCGCATGATAAATATCTGTTCGGTAAAAAATTTTCCAGATCTAAAGACACATTAATAAGATCCAATTATTAAGGAAGCTTATCCCATGAAATTGGTGCAAATTGAATTGGACAAAGCACACTTAGATTCCAGTCATTGGGGATGCCCTCATTTCGCTCAAGATAGTGACCCGAATCGATGTTAGGTCCTCAAGGAAACTGAAGACTTGTCGTTCATCCATCATAACATGATCTGATTGTGAATTTTTCGATCCAGACATCCAAGTAGCTTGACTAGTTTTTATATTCTGAAATCTAGTCCTACAGACTGCCATATTTCGGGCTTCTGCAAGCCTCATCCCATTTGAAGAGGTTTCGTGATGGAGGCTGAATTTTCCAATTATTATGCCAAAGATGCCTTCCATGCTCATTAAAATCATCAAAATCAAAGTTGACATCGTAAAAGGCATCTTCGGTCATGTCGTCCTTCTCTTTCCGTCTTGTGCCTACACGCTTATCCAGCGGAGTCAATGTCAGGACTGAGTGTTTCTCCCACCCCGAATCACACACCGATTTTGCACTCCTTTATATAGCCGCCATAGTTACTGTCACATGGACTCGTCTCCTCCTAATCTCGTCCACCTTACAACTTAGGGCCGGGATTTCTAGGTGCACAAACTCGCTAGGCGAGTAGTATAAAGTTTTCTACACATCGGATGTGATAATGAATGCCAACTATTACTTTCTCTCTTTCGCACCAATGCTTAAACATTTCTACTTCTAAAGTACGACTTTGCTAACTTATTATTTCGTTAAAATGTAATATAAATACTTAATTATGAAAATAAACAGGCAGTAAAGATGCCATGGATTAGATACTCTAAATATTTAGGTTGTTCAACTTCAAGGTATTTCAAACCTCAGTTTCAGAATGGCTTGACTAACAACAAGTTTACAACTACATATGTCTTCCTGCGAACACGCTTTTAAGTGCACAAAGAACTTGCCATTTCACTACTACAAAATCGCTTAATTTGCGAAATTTTCGCAAAACCCATTAGCTATTTAATTAGCAGAGAGCTCAACTCAAAAATGCAGTTCTACTTAAAGTAGACGCTCTGTTGAATGCAGTGAAGTCTCTGCGCTATTTCGGCATTTCTCCATTTCTTGCCGGTAATGTGGAGCATTCACCGAACCAAACAATCAGAACTCATGTAAACAAAGAGTTAAGCAGATTTAAAAGATTTTCCTTTCTCTTACTTACGCAAAGCAAACATATATTTTGGGAATTCTTCTACACATCAAGTGATTAAATAGATCTTCCTTTCGCTTTTGTTAGCCCGAAATGCAATCAACAGCACAAATTCAAGCAGCAGCAGGAGCAACAAAAGGCATTACATTGGTTAGCAGTTATATTCGCCCTATTAGAGCACACACACTCTTATACTACTATAGTACATACAAACCTTGGACCACAGCTCGCTGCACTGACCTAGTTTTGCTGTGAAAGCAAAGCTGAAAGGATTACACGAAGCAAATCGGCCTAAGAATGCTGCCCGGCAATTGGTTTATTTCTTTGTATCTATCTCACCTTCGTTTCGTGCAGATTATCGAAATATATTTTCGACAATTTAGTACCACTCACCTAATCCATTATTTACCAACTTATTGGCTTTTAGAATTAGCCGACAATTGTTACTAATACTACTTCTAAGTGCTTAACGATTATGAGCACGCCCAAGATTTTTTAAGTCAAAATTGTATTTCTACTTTCAGTTAGAGTTTATGAGTTATATTATATTTTGGAAGGAATGTTGGAGTGGATTCTTTTTATGTTTCATCAATTATAATAGAATATTTGAACCATTTAGTGAACCATGGCTTTGAAAAACAGATCTATATCTCCAACACATCTTCCAGATCTTAAAGAAATTTCAGAAGAGTTTAAGAAGCTTAACACAAATTCAATGGCTTCTTAGGAATAAAAAGAGATAATTGAATATTCTTTACAACAACAATTTCATTAAGAAAATTTCAAAATTCAATAAACACCACCGATTCGAATACGAACACAAGGCTTCCTCGGAGATTTTAGTCCAGTTCAAAAGTCCTCAAATTAATTCATCAGCATATCTGCATGAATGAGAGTCTACGAGAGCCTAGTTGTCTTACATATTATGTATTTCCTGAATTTCTATGTAAAAAGTATTGCCGCTGTCGCGAGGTACATACGTAGTTTATGAGCGTTTGAACTTGTGATTTGTTTATAGTAGAGTGTTAAAAAATGTTAACAAAGCAGAAAAAAGCATTGCAAATCAAATTAAATTTGCATCAAAAAGCTGAGATTTTAAGAAAAATCGATGAAAGTATCTAAGGTGGTCATCTCAAAACCCCATTGCTTCAAGGGGTTTGAAAACCCATTGGAATATGCTAACTCGCAAAAGTATTGGATGAATTTAGAGCTATTCTTCCGCTTCGTTTTAAATTTTTAAGTGCGCCAAATATTTTTCAGATTCGCAAATTTTCTGTTGAAAGTAATTTACCATCAATGACATTATTGTTGAAATCCAATTGCCAAGTTGCAGTCAGATGATGGAAACCTTGCGGCAATGCTTTTACCACCTAACGTGACGGCTGTTTTGCATCCCATGGATCAAAATACCATACGATTTCTCAAGTTAGGATACCCGGGGGAACTGTTATGGTACATTGTAGCACAAGAAAATGTTCCGGTTAAGAATATTTTGAAAGGATATTCTATTCGTGATGCCATCTTGTTGCTTAAATTAGCATGGGATGTACTGCCAAGAGTTGTGCTTATAAAAGCGTGGAAAAAGATAAAACAGTGGGACGATGATAAATACAACAGCGAAGACGAAATTCCACTGCTTACTGTTGGGTCACCGATTGCAAACCACTGCATACTTCAACCATATGTTCTCATATATTTTTTGCTATTTCTACTTCTTCTTATTTGCCGAATATTCAAGGTTAAGCATTAGAAGTCATTCACCTCAATGCAGTTAATAACACTGGTAAACACTGTTTTTGTCACATGAAGTTTGTTAAGATTTTTATTTATGTTGGTGTTCCCTCAGTAAAAATATACAAGTTTAAATTCCGAACAAAGATTTCTTTTTTTCGACTTCGTGACGATGAAATAAAACCTTACTTTTCTGAAGAAGGTGATTTAGTCTATTGTAATAACGTTAATGTTGTGATGAATTTATTAAATTTAGAATATGATCCAAGTCACTGGCGATTGTTTATTGACTCTTCAAAAACTAGTTTGAAAGCAGTGTTACTGCATAACGGAAACAAACTTCCTTCAGTGCCTATTGCTCATGGTTCTAATTGAATACAGTAAACACGCTTGGAAAATTTGTTAATCGGTCTAAGTGACTGTGCAAAAAATGGTTTTTAATACTCATATTCTCCACTTATTGAACATAATTTGGAGCTTTATTATTTCCCAAGAAATTTTTTATAACTTGCACGAATGATGCCCACGCATTTCGCTCAGTTTCGGTCATTCGGACTTATCAAAATCGTTGTCATTCGTAAACTGCCTTATTTGGGAACCGTCAAAAACTCCTGCTCTAATCTTACCTCTACTTAGATTAGGCATTTTGCTGCAAATATATGCAAAACATTCCCCATCGCGATTCAGAGCCTAAACAATCTGCTTCATGAGTCCTAATTTGATGTGCAAGGGTGGTAGAATGATTTTTTCACGTGGAACTTAATTTACAATATCTTTATCGCCAACAATCATTTTTTCTCTCGTAGGCCAAGATTTTTGCCGCCAATGTTGTTGCTTGGATCTGCTATCCCAGAGACACAAAAAGCAAGGGTACTTAGTATAACCATTCTGTTGTCCAAGAAGAAAATTGACCATTTTAAGATCAACACAAATGATCGATTGGTGGTCTTGGTATTTTATCTTTTTCATCACTAATGCAATGTTGTTATATTCTTCTTTCATTGTTGTGGAGTGCGCAATTGGAATTGATGCATACACATTGCCATTGTGCAATAAGACGCACTTCAAACTTCTCTTGGAACTGTCCCCGAAGAGACGCCAATCGCTAGGAAGATACTTGGATAGCCCCATTTCCTGCATAAGACCATTTATTGGGTTGTCAAAAAAGTCTTGCGGTATTTTTATTGAATTTTTTTGTATTGAAATAGAAATGAATTTTTGATGACTCATGCCCAGCACTTGACCAATGCTACGGCTGCTACTATGACGGTCTCTTTCGACCAATTCAGCGATTTTATCGCAATTTTCGACGACAGGCCTTCCGGAGCGTGGTGCATCTTCGACCACCTCTACACCAGAACGAAAACGTTGAAACCATCGTTGTGCGGTGGAAATGGAAACTGTATCGGGTCCATAAACTGCACAAATTTTATTGGCGGCTTGAGATGCATTTTTGCCTTTATCGTAGTAGTACTGTAAAATATACCGTATGTTCTCTTAATTTTACTCCAAGTTTGCGACGCTATAACTCACGAACAACATAAAAGAAACGACAATCAATCAAACACGTGTTAGCGCGTGAAATGAGCTTTCCAAAAAGGTATAGCATGACCCGACGCATATTTTATTTGTCTTGTTGATGACTAAAGTGGAAGACATGTTTCTATGAGATTCTGACAAATACAAGTTTTTTATGCAAATCGTATTAGTGTTGTTCTGAAAAAAAGCTTTCTTTACGAAAATTTAAGTACTGTTTTCGTACTACAAGGCGTGTTCGGCAAAATCAATTTATTTTATTCAAAATAGTATCCTTCTGCTCGGTCTAAAACCATGTCGAACGAGTGTTTTAGCTCGTTGGCCGGTATGGTCGCCAGTATGCCAGTGCAAGCCTTTTGAATGGCCTCTCCGTCTG
>NW_024396327.1:0-9724 GCF_016617805.1 Bactrocera tryoni
TGAGAGCCGAGGATACCCTCTGTCATCTAAAAATGCTTGCCTTTCATCGGCCTTTTCAGTCACGGAGACAAAAACAGTCCCGGGGGCAACATCTGAGGCAGGGAGGCTGCAGAAGCGTTGGGATGCCGCCCTTGGTTAGGTAGCTGTTCACAAAAAAACGGCGTGAACCGGAGCGTTCTCGTGGTGCAACTTTCAAGTAAAACTTGGCGTTGACGGTTTGTCCAAGAGGAAAAAATTCATGGTGAACGATGGCTTCGATGTCAAAAAAGACAATGAGCATTGTTTTCACTTTGGATTTGCTCATTTTTCCTTTTTTTGTGCGAGAAGACGACGGCGTGTGACACTCGGAAGATTTCCACAAAAGACACACTACGTCTTGTAAAAGCAAAATCTGGGTAAGCCTGCTTGATCATAACAAACGTCCCTGTCGCAGATTTACCGAGTTTCGCACAGAATTTAATAGCGTACTTCTGTTCTAACGAAAGCTGCATTTTCGGCTTGCACCACTCACAGAAACACGTCGCGCGGAAATATTTGTCTTAACTCTCCAGATGTTCGTTCGTTAGCTAGGTACGCCCTCTACTGAATCCACAAGCGACTGTGTGCACAAGCTCCGAAGTACAGTCGCGGCGGAAGAAAATCAATCCTATTACTTTCCGGTCAAACCCTGTAATTCTTTTAAATTGTGTGGTAATTTGTATCTATCAATAACTTCTATTTAATTTCGAACGAAATCCTTCCATTTTTTATTATCTGGCCTAAGAATTCTGTTTGTCTCTGGAAGAAGTGTGATTTTTCGTCCGAGATTTTCATATTGGCGTTGTGTAGCATTTGTATTCTATTGGTAATATTTTTCATATGTTGTTCAGATGTAGCACAATTTTCCAATGTAAGGTCTAAGTATATCATCTCATTATTAAGTCCGAATGGTAAACGAGCCGGATTATCGGACCTTTTGAACATTATTGAGCCCACTTTTGACAATATGGGGTAATTTTTTTATTCAGAATATTGGTATCATCAAAACTCAAAAATGATGTTTCTTAAGGAAAAAAAGGACCTACGAGTTATCTCGTGGTTGGCGTCTGGGAAAGAACGCTACGAATTATCTCGTAGTAGGTAGGTCCTTTTTTTCTTAAAATAAACATAATTTTTGCTTTCTATAGTATTTATTGTTTTTTATAGTTATTATTCTTCCTCTTCTTAATTGGCGTAGACACCGCTTACGCGATTATAGCCGAGTTAACAACAGCGCGCCAGTCGTTTCTTCTTTTCGCTACGTGGCGCCAATTGGATATTCCAAGCGAAGCCAGGTCCTTCTCCACTTGGTCCTTCCAACGGAGTGGAGGTCTTCCTCTTCCTCTGCTTCCCCCGGCGGGTACTGCGTCGAATACTTTCAGTGCTGGAGTGTTTTCGTCCATCCGGACAACATGTCCTAGCCAGCGTAGCCGCTGTCTTTTAATTCGCTGAACTACATATGTCCCGATGTCGTCGTATATCTCGTACAGCTCATCGTTTCCATCAGAATGCGGTATTCGCCGTGGCCGACGCGCTAAGGACCATAAATTTTTCGCAGAACTTTTCAGAGTTTGGTTTTGTGTTTGTCGAGAGAGGACTTTGCTTCTCAATTGCCTACTCAGTCCGAAGTAGCACCTGTTGGCAAGATTTATCCTGCGTTGGATTTCTAGGCTGACATTGTTATCTACAACTTCAAAGTTTTGACTGTCAACAGTGACGTGAGTGCCAAGTGTTTCTGTTCTGTTTGATGACAGGAGATATTTCGTCTTGCCCTCGTTCACTGCTAGACCCATTTCTTTTGCTTCCTTGTCCAGTCTGGAGAAAGCAGAACTAACGGCGCGGGTGTTAAGGCCGATGATATCAATATCATCGGCATACGCCAGCAGCTGTACACTCTTATAGAAGATGGTACCTTCTCTATTTAGTTCTGCAGCTCGAACTATTTTCTCCAGAAGCAGGTTAAAAAAGACGAACGATAGGGAATCGCCTTGTCTGAAACCTCGTTTGGTATCGAACGGCTCGGAGAGGTCCTTCCCGATTCTGACGTAGCTTTTCGTGTTGCTCAACGTCAGCTTACACAGCCGTATTGGTTTTGCGGGGATATCAAATTCAGACATCGTGGCATAAAGGTCCTTTTCGTGCTGTCGAAAGCAGCTTTGAAATCGACGAAGAGGTGGTGTGTGTCGATTCTCCTTTCACGGGTCCTTTTCAAAATTTGGCGCATGGTGAATATCTGGTCGGTTGTTGATTTGCCAGGTCTAAAGCCACACTGATAAGGTCCAATCAGTTTGTTGACGGTGGGCTTTTATCTTTCACACAATACGCTCGATAGAACCTTATATGCGATGTTGAGGAGGCTAATCCCACGGTAGTTGGCGCAGATTGTGGGGTCTCCTTTTTTATGGATTGGGCATAGCACACTTAAATTCCAATCGTTGGGCATGCTTTCGTCCGACCATATTTTACAAAGAAGCTGATGCATGCACCTTATCAGTTCTTCGCCGCCGTGTTTGAATAGCTCGGCCGGCAATGTCGGCCCCTGCCGCTTTGTTGTTCTTCAGGCCGGCAATTGCTATTCGAACTTCTTCATGGTCGGGTAATAGAACGTCTGCAGCATCGTCATCGATTGGGGAATCGGGTTCTTCTTCTCCTGGTGTTGTGCGTTCACTGCCATTCAGCAGGCCGGAGAAGTGTTTCCTCCATAATTTAACTATGCTCTGGGCATCGGGGCTAGATCACCTTTAGGGGTTCTACATGAGTATGCTCCGGTCTTGAAACCTTCTGTATGCCGCCGCATTTTTTCGTAGAATTTTCGCCCCTACCTACCCCTGTTGGCCAGCTTATCAAGCTCTTCGTACTCACGCGTTTCGGCCTCTTTCTTTTTCTGTCTGCAAATGCGCCTCGCTTCCCTCTTCAACTCTCGGTATCTATCCCATCCCGCACGTGTAGTGGTCGATCGTAACGTTGCGAGGTAGGCAGCCTGTTTTCTCTCCGCTGCGACACGGCACTCCTCGTCGTACCAGCTGTTTGCAGTTTCCGGAAACCAATGGTTTCGGTTGCAGCTGTACGTAAGGAGTTTGAAATGCCGTCCCACAGTTCCCTCATACCGAGTTGTTGACGAGTGCTCTCAGAGAGCAGGAGTGCAAGCCGAATAGAAAATCGTTCGGCTGTCTGTTGTGATTGCAGCTTCTCGACGTCGAACCTTCCTTGTGTTTGTTGGCGTGCATTTTTTGCAGCACAGAGGCGGGTGCGAATCTTAGCCACAACAAGATAGTGGTCCGAGTCGATGTTAGGACCTCGGAGCGCACGCACATCTAAAACACTGGAAATGTGTCTTCTGTCTATCACAGCATGATCGATCTGGTTGGCCGTTTTTCGATCCGGAGACAGCCAGGTAGCTCGATGTATCTTCTTATGCTGGAATCTAGTACTATAGATAACCATATTTCGGGACCCGGCGAAGTCGATCAACCTCAACCTATTTGGTGATGCTTCGTCGTGGAGGCTAAATTTACCGACCGTCGTGCCAAAGATACTTTCTTTGCTCACCCTGGCGTTAAAATCGCGAAGCACGATTTTGACATCGGGGCGAGGGCAGCTCTCATAAGCGCTCATATAAGGCATATTTGGTCCCATCGTCCTTCTCTTCCGGCGGGGCGTGGGCGCAAATCAGCGATATGTTGAAGAACCTCGCTTTGATGCGGATTGTGGCTAGACGTTCATTCACCGGAGTGAATGATAGTACTCGGCGACGGAGTCTCTCTCCCACCACGAATCCTACACCAAATTTGCGCTCCTTTATATGGCTACTGTAGTAAATGTCACAAGGACCTACTCGTCTCTGTCCTTGTCCCGTCCATCGCATTTCTTGGACGGCGGTGATGTCAGCCTTTATTTTTACGAGGACATCAACCAGCTGGGCAGCGGCACCTTCCCAATTAAGGGACCGGACATTCCAGGTGCATGCCCTCTGTTTAATTTGCTGCCAAATTTGCAAATAAAAGCACTAATCACTTTCACTCTTGTTAAATAAAAATGCGTAAGGATGTAAAGTACACAATCTCTTTAACGTTTATTTACAACTCACGAAATACAATTGTATATTTGAAATGCGAGCACATATGTGCGGAACGAGTCAGATGGAACTCGCAAACCGGACCGCTGAGTAATCGTAGGAAGTATTTGCGGCGCCTCGCAGGATCTAAAGTTGAGTTGAATTGCTTGATGGTTTAAGTCCAATGGCAACTAGCTGAAACCGTGTGGAGACGACGTTCTTTGTTGAAAATGCAGCGCGAATAGTGATTTGCGAAAATGTACACGAATTGTGTCGAACCAATTGTTTAGGACGAATTATTGTAAACGAATGTGCTGGAGACGGATGTTAAGGTGCGAATGTGTATATGGCGAATGTGTGTTGATGGGCGAGTTGCAGCTGACGAATTGAATAGCTTTCCCGCTGTCGCTTCTTTTGTGAGTTGGGTTACGTACGAGAGTGGTGTGTTACATTGGTGTGGTGTTGTAATGTCATCAGCTGTGGTGAATTAAGCTGGCGTATTAGGATGCGCCAGTTTTACCGGATAGAGGGGATGGATGCTTAACTCATTTAAACATCCTGGGCCCCCTAGGCGAATATTTTGCCTAGTTTTATACATATATATTGTTGCACGTATTTCGCCGTACTGCTGATGGAGTGGCATGAATTTGACTGCAAAAGTATAGCTTTTGGTTTAAAAATATATCACATGCACATATTTGAATATGAATGTTAAAATGCAAATAGATGCTTAAGGGAAACAACTTTATTTTGCGGGTTATTTATTATTTGCTTTTGTGTGTTATCGGCTTATAAAGGATAGTAACTCTACGCCTGGCTCAGATTTGGCCAGAATGGGTACTCCTTAGCCCTGGAGTTAGGACTATGAAATGACTATGAGGGGTCTTGCGAGAGTGTGGCCGTGAATAGAGAACGGCTTCGATTCGTACAGTAAAGAATGCTTCATAATTATTTAATGCTTTGTATAGCAGATTCCCATTAATCACCAATGTGAGGAGCGCTTATGTAGATGAATATTATTTAACTTTTTGTAACATTTTATTATAGGTAATATTTAGTGCATAATTTTCAAGTAGTGGCCCGCCAACACTCTAAAACTTTTTTTTTTTTAATTGTTTTTTTTTTTTCATTTTTGGCGAAAGCCATCCTGCGGGGCCGAAAATTTTTATGTGTTTTTAATATTTCCATCTGACTTTGTTTTTTATACCAATTTGTGAAGTATGGGAAATTGTGGCTCTAGTGGTAGTCGTACGACGTACCGGCCAATTATTTGATCGAGTAGTTGTGGCTTTAGAGAAGTCTTCACAATACTGATCTTCTAGAGTTTTGTTTGATATGGGGGGAAGTTTCTTTAACTTTTGAAATTGCCTTAATTGTGAATTAAGGTATTTGTTTGTATTATACTCAACTTGAGTTGGTATGGTGGTAACTAGTTTTGTAACTGGTCCACTTTGTGTTAGGATGTGCAGCGTTTGAGCTTTTTGTGCCTTTGAACAACATGGTGTCTCTTGGCAATTTTTTAGAATTGTAGGTTTCGGGATTTTCTTTTGCAATTGAACCCGTGGTTCTTGTTGTATATGCGCTTCTTTGAGGTGAGATGGAATATGTGCTGTAATGAAGCATTGTGTGATGTCTTTTATGACAATATAAGCAATTAAATTTGCTTTTGCAACTTTTAAGATTGTGTGTGTGGGACAAGCAGTTTGTACAGAGTCTTTTTGATCTGACATAGGGTGTTCCTTTCAGTTAATATTTAATTTTTTAAACTTATCGCAGAAGTTTTAAGCTTGTGTCCCTCTTGTGCATAGTTCGCATGACGTGTGTGTTTTTCTGTTCGGATATGAACGAGTGCGTTTTGTAAGCTTTTGTTTAAACTTTTGTTGCTTCTAGCTTGGGGTCTATTGAAGCTTCTATTTTGGTCGTGTTTAATGATCTTAGTTTTGATTATTTTTTCTTCTAACCTTTCCGCAATTTCATATTGGGTGGTGAGAAAATCTTTCATTTGTTGCCACGTTGGGCACTTTTTCCCATGATGAGAGCGATTGCTCCCATAGAAGTAACGACTTTTCTGGTAAATGCGGCGGTGCAAACGTTTACCAGAATTGGGTCCCAGCTGTCTGTGGGAATATTTAGTGTCGATAGAATCGAGCAAACAATTGGAAACAGTGGGGATTCGAAGCAGTTTGATGAATTCTACACTTGTTCACTACTTCTTAATTTTTGTCAAGTTCATTAGTGTCGTTACTTGCTTATCGACCAGTATTCTGTCGTTTTTCATCATCTAGCTTTTAGAGCTCTCCCAAGCCAAATTGAAATTGTCGTCATTTAATGCGAACTGTTTGACTATTCCGCCTGCTTGACCTTTAGTTTTGTATCTGAGGTGATACAATTTTTGCGCATGCGATAATTGAGGATGGTTTATGTACACGGCCGTGAACATGTCCCGGAAGGACGGCCATTCTTCATAACCTCCGTAAAAGGTTTCTGTGTCACATGCGGGCACCTCGAGTTGGATGCCTGAACTTGCCTCTTGATATTGTTGCATTTGTGGCAGCTCTACTCTACTGTGGGGAGTAGGTGCAATTGCTTTTATTAGCTTTAATTGATCGGAGATCATAGCTTTCGTTTCTTCATATTGGTCTAAGCAGTTTTCGATAATATCGTAAGCCGATGATTTAAAATCTTGTGGTAGATCTGAATTGTCCGAATCTACTATGGCGTCATGAGCCGCTTGGAGGCGAGTGCAAAATTTTTAAGATTTTGAGTTTTTTATTTCTAATAACGATTCCGAGTTTTCGTGAATCGGTGAAGAAGCAAATCTAGTGCAGTATCTTGTTAAACTGTCACTTTCTGAAATAAATCTAGCAACTTGTTTTGAGCGTGTAGCTCCTGCAGGTGTGTATTGATTAGTGCCGTTATTAACCATTTTTGCGAAATAATATTATTTGTTTATTTTATTTTAGCTTTAAGTTTGAAAATGTCCGCACTTTTACTTTATTACCACCTTTTACGTCCTTATGTTAGTATTTAGGTACACCCTAATACTTGGACTTATATGTATGTTTGTATGTGCGTATGAAGTTTCTTATGTTTTGTGCAATTGAGAGCTCGTCGAAGAGATCAATATGCTTTGTACATAAGTATGCACGAATTGTTTGTTATGTTTTTAATTATGTCTTGTTCGTAAGCAATTGAGAGCTCGTTAGAGAGATCAATTCGCTTTTTGTACGCAATCCTGCTTGTTTTTGTTTACCAAAGAACAAGAGGTATTGCCGGATAATTGCCAATGCGGACTTATAATATGTGTGTGTACAAATGTGTTAATAAATAGTTTGCATAGTTCTTGCAACTTATGTATATTTTGTTGATATATTGTTTTTTTTTTTTTGGTATATACTTATGTAAATGTTATTTAATTTTTTCGTAAAAGAAAGAAAGATTTAAAAGGAAATTAAAAGCAAAAGGTGCACACTTTTATATGTGAATATATACTTTGTCAAGATGTTTTGCTATACACATATATGTATGTATATGCAGATGAAATATATTAATCTTTTCCGTTTTTGTTGTATGCAATGCTTTATGAAGTATAAGGAGGACTGCCGGAAATATGTTACAATTAAATATTTGATATTTTTTTTTTGATAATTTGGTGTTTTGAGAACACAAAGTTATTAATTTTTTTTTTTGGAAAAATTTTTGAAAAAATTTTAAGCATAGACATGCATACGTGCATAAATTAAATAAATTATGGACATAATACGCTCACTCTGTTTTCCAATGAGGGCTTTTGGGCATTATCCGACTGTACATATGTATATATGTATGTGTGTGCATTTGGTTAAATTTCTGTGCTCCTCCGAATCGTTTCCAGCTGGTTTGTCTGTTCGCCTTGTTCCAATTCCTGTGCTCCAGCTGGCTACCTCCTCGTGCTGTTGTGTTGTTGTATGTATGTACTACTTGTATATTTGTTTTAATGTTCGCGCCCGTTTGTTTCGTTTTATCGATGATTTAGCTTTTCGCGCCCGATTTATGTTTTGTGCTTAGGTTTCGTGCGTTTTTGTTTGTTGAAATTGTTTTGTTTATTTTGTTCTCCCGTGTAATTTGTTTTTGTTTTTGGCACTTTTTGTCTCTTTTGTCTAAAACATAAAAACACTGCACTGCTCTGCACTTTCGTTTATTTGCTTTACTTTATTTTATATTTTTTTTTTTTGTTTGAATTCGCGCCCGCTTGTTTCTGTTTGTTTTATTGTTTTTGTGTTTGTAAACTTTTTTATATTTTGGTTTTGTAAATTTATGTTTTATGTCGCAGCATTGGTTTTTTTTGTTTTTGTTCACTGCACTTTTTTTGTTGTTTTATTTTTTTTTTTGGTCTGTTCGCTTAGTTGCTTTTTTTATTGTTTTGTTAACACTGTTTTTGTCACCACACTTTGTTCTGTTTTATTTTTTCTTTTTTAGATTTTTATTTTAAAATCCAATAGTGCCTTTCTGTAAGGCTCGAAGGACCATGTTTAATTTGCTGCCAAATTTGCAAATAAAAGCACTAATCACTTTCACTCGTGTTAAATAAAAATGCGTAAGGATGTAAAGTACACAATCTCTTTAACGTTTATTTACAACTCACGAAAAATACAATTGTATATTTGAAATGCGAGCACATATGTGCGGAACGAGTCAGATGGAACTCGCAAACCGGACCGCTGAGTAATCGTAGGAAGTATTTGCGGCGCCTCGCAGGATCTAAAGTTGAGTTGAATTGCTTGATGGTTTAAGTCCAATGGCAACTAGCTGAAACCGTGTGGAGACGACGTTCTTTGTTGAAAATGCAGCGCGAATAGTGATTTGCGAAATGTGTACACGAATTGTGTCGAACCAATTGTTTAGGACGAATTGTGTAAACGAATGTGCTGGAGACGGATGTTAAGGTGCGAATGTGTATATGGCGAATGTGTGTGTTGATGGGCGAGTTGCAGCTGACGAATTGAATAGCTTTCCCGCTGTCGCTTCCTTTTGTGAGTTGGGTTACGTACGAGAGTGGTGTGTTACATTGGTGTGGTGTTGTAATGTCATCAGCTGTGGTGAATTAAGCTGGCGTATTAGGATGCGCCAGTTTTACCGGATAGAGGGGATGGATGCTTAACTCATTTAAACACCCTCAATTCGTAGTCCTTATTTCGTTTGCAATGGTCGTCATCAAAAGGGGGGTCTCTCATCGGAGGCTGTTTGCTAATTTTCGTTGGTAGAATTTTTTACATGGCGAGTCCCAAACCCAGCGCGTAACCCCGCGGAGGGGATGTTTCGCCTTCTCACTTTAGCTCGCCTTCAAACGGATGTTCTTAGGCTACCCAGAGGATACTTGGTCAAAGACCGGAAGTAGTGAGCTGCTTGAGTCATATGTAAAATAATCGTTTCTGGCCACTCCCAAGTGAATGGCGATCAGAGAACTTTCCTCACTTGCGTGGACTTCTACATATGACTCCATCCTCCAAGTTATTATTATTTATTAAAATTATCATAATTTTAATATTATTTTCTTTCTTTTTGGATTTATAAACATTCTCTAAAACTACTGTTATAACTATCAAGAACCCAATGTGGATAGGAAAAGGTCACTGAATCAAAGTGAAATTGAGTACAACGTAAATCTAAGTG
>NW_024396328.1:0-10999 GCF_016617805.1 Bactrocera tryoni
GTTTTTTATTTAGTTTGTAAAGCAAGTTTAGTATTTGCTAAAAAAAATTATTAATACAAATAGCGTTCTACAAAAATTTATTTTTTTCTTAACTTTTGAAATTTGTCACGTGCGTAATGGTAAGTACGTAAAATTTAATGCTCTTAATTAAAGTCCATTTGATAAGTATTATTTAACTTTTACAATACATATTACACCTAGATGTTACGTAATGCTAAAAATCAAAATCGGTTGAGGGAGAGGCTTAAGCAAGATGAAAATAAGCTTAAGGAGCAAAAAGAAAAACAAGCTGAAATAATGCGTGAATATCGGAAGAAAAAGGCATGCAAGGCCAAAAATAATTCAAAAATATTGAAAGAAAAAAGAAATAGAGATCGCGTTCGACAACAAAAGTGTAGAGCAATGAAAAAAAAAAGCTCTCCAATAATGAAACTGAGACACCAGTATGTTCAAATGGACCGAAAAACATTAAAGCAGTCCACGAGTTTTATATCCGAGATGACATACATAAGTGTTCAAGCTGACGGCCGGAAGAATACTTTAATCTGCAACAAGCTATTAGTTGCAAAGCGTTTTATTATTGTATGTGTATCAGAAGCTTATCAACTGTACAGAAGTGAGGTCACTTCAGAATATCTTTGTAAATCCCAATTTTTTCAACATCGACCCAAAAACGTTAAATTAATGGAGAAACTTCCGCATAATACGTATGTGTGTATGTAAATATCATGCGAACTTCGCATTTTTGCTAGAGGGATGTCATAAAGCTATGCCTCAGTTTTCATCTCATTTTGAAGCTTTTTTGAAATTAACATGCTGCAATGTATTGAACGAAAAGTGTGACTGTGATAAATGTATACGGGATCAAAACATGATTTGGTGCCTATATATTTTCTATCCAAATGGAAGAAAATGTTAATTGGAGCTATTGGAGGAAAGTTAATGATCGCTTAACATTAAGCTATACCATAGCGCCATTATCGGATTTGTTACATGAACTGGAAATGCAGCTGCCAGCTTTTAAACTTCATTATTTTATAAAGCGCGGTCAGCATAGATATTCAAAGGACAAAAAGAATAATTTACGTGATGATGAATTAATTTTGCAAATCGATTTTCAAGAAAACTATCGATTGATCAATCAGAATGAGGTACATGAAGCTCACTTTAGCTACCAACAAGTTACTATTTTCGCTTGCGTTGCATGGATGCGAGATCAAACTAAATCTTTCGCTGTCATTAGTGATAAACTTACCCACAACAAATTTGACGTCTATTGTTTCCTTACAAAAATTGTGCACAAAATTCAAAGTCAACTCGAAGAAATTTCTATGGTTTTTATATTGTCTGGTGGCAGCACCAGTCAATTCAAAAATAAGTATATTCTCACCAGCATTCCTTCGTTTGTTAGCGAATTTGGCTTAAAGCATTTAAAGTGGAACTTCTTTGCGACTTCGCATAGCAAAGGCGCAGTCGATGGAATCGGCGCGGTGGTGAAGCGGAAAGTTTGGCAAGCGGTTAAAGCAAATAATATTATTTTACCGGATGCCATTGCATTTTATGAATGTGCTGACAAAATCATCGAAGGAGTTCGTCTGTTATATATCTCATCAAAAGCGATTGAAGACTTTTCTCCACCATTAATTGAAAAATGGGAAATTGTCCGCGGCATTCCAGAAATACAAAAAATGCATTGCTTTCCCTACCAAGAAAACGAATATATAAATGTTGCTCGAACAGGATACTCACTTAAGGAAAAAAGTAAGTTAGAATAATTTTATAGTATTCTTATTTTAATTTTTTATTTTTCCTTTTTGAGTAAAAGTTTAAGTTTTTTGTCAAAATTTCTGAAAATATATGTAAAATTACTAAAATATGTATGAAGGTAAAAAGTGTCACGTACGTAATGTCACTTGAGTAATAGATTTTTTTTTTGTCTTAGCCAAACCATGCTCAGTTGTTTTAGAAGCAAGCATGAATTATGAAGCTCCATTATTAACCTTTATAAAGAAAAATTTTGATGGATAAAAATCTCCTACAATTCGCTTACTTTCGCATTTTTTCTTACGGCTCTGAAAGCGATTTCCATTTTTGTAACGTGCGTAAGTCAACTTTAAATGTCTGGAACTAGGGTACCCATTGCTCAATTTTCCAATAATAATACTTTTTGGAAAGAACTCATCACATACAATGCAGTGATCCTAAAATAAATGACTTTTTCCCATTATATTTCTATTATTATAACATTCAAACGCAATTAAACGTGTACAAATGTCGCGTGCGTAACCATGGAAACACCCATATCAAAAATCTGATATTTTTGGCCAATTCGCAAAGACATTGATACATAGTGATGTTCCACGTTATTTCACATGGAACAAATCCGGTAAAAAAATGGGAGCCACGAAAACAAGGAAAACCACATTGCTACATTATATAACTTAAAATTATGAAATAAATTTGTGCATATCGATTAACTATTATGAGTAAAATAAGTCAATAACATGAGAAGCAAACGAAAGCTCGGTAACTAAATTTAGTTACTTATATACATATGTATATCCTGGAACCTTAACACCTCTTATCATCAAAATACATACATAAGTATATCATACACTGCGATTTAATGCTTACAAATTTAGTAATATAACAATGTGATTATACTCACATGAATATATTTTAATTAAAGTTTTGAACAATCAAGCACTAATTATTTAAAAGCCAGAACAATTTTACTGTATCATCTTCAGTATAATATGAATTTACTTTACACTTCAGTCTAATGTAAAGTTTTCACTAGGTCAAAATAATTGACATCAAAAACTGCCTAAACGAACAGCTGCGGCCGTGGTGTCAACTGCGTTTTCATTACAACATCCAAACTGACCGAATGTCGATATTGCAGTGCCTTTCAAAAACTGTCGTCCATTTTTGGTGTCAGATGATTGACCACCTGTTTTCATTTATGTCGATTGTGAATAGGCAATTTTGACAGCTGTTAAATTGAAAATATAATTACTTATAAATAAGTGCGTGAAAGTGTAAAAATGAATAAAAAAAGAAAAATTGCAATAGTAACTGCGGTGTTATGTCTTATAACGTCATTAAAAGCTTAGAAAAAGAAAGGGACTCAGCAAAGGAAACCAAAAGTAGTGGATTAGACCATAATTAAGGAATCGTTGCACCAGTGGATTTTACGCCACATTTCGAGCCAAGCTGGTTTCTCAGGACCCAAAGTGGTTGAAGAACTTCCTGAGGATGACTCTGGAAGATTTCGATTTTTAGTGGTGCGTCTAACTCCATATATTTACAAAAGAATTACACGATTCCGTGAAGCGATCTCGATAGGTGAAAGACTGGCGGTAACATTACGCTATTTAGCCACAGGTGATAACTTCTCGAGTTTGAAGAGTGTTTTTCTATTGGGAAATACTACCATCTGCCATATAATGCATAACACGTGTGATGCAATTTTTGAAGCTTTAAAGAACGAGTTTTTAAAAGTGAGTATTCATATCTGTTCGTTTGTTAGTGAAAAAATACATTATGGATTCTAATAAGGTTCCCAACACTCATGAGGAATGGGCAAAAGTATCGGATCGTTTTTACCACCGATGGCATTTTCCTAACTGCTGTGGGGCATTGGATGGAAAGCACATAACGATTCAGGCACCTGCGAACTGCGGTTCAGAATATTTCAATTATAAGAAATATAATAGCATTGTTCTGATGGCTATGGTTAATGCGGACTACAAATTTTTGTTTGTAGATGTTGGAGCTTATAGTCGTGAATCTAATGGAGGCGTTTTCGCAAGGTAAAACTATTACAAAATAATAACTGTTGCGTCAAGCGGCATATCTACAAATTTATACTTAAAATAAAAATAATAAATGAATTGTAAAATATTGAATTATAAAAATTATAAACTATTGAATTGTTAAAAATTAAATTAAGAAAATCTATTATAAAATACTTGCTTTAATGTTCTATTACTTACCTCAATACTTACCATAATATGTTACAATATTTAACGAAAGTTGAAAATGATTATACTTACCCCTTTTTAATACATATTTATATTACCACTAGTTTAAGCCGTTAGTTTTAAGATCTAGACTTAGCAATTAGATTAAGAAATAAAGAACTGTCTATTGTATTCGAACCGTTGAATCAACACGCACGCTTTTTCGTTACCGGAACAATTCATGAGTATTTTTCGCGACAGGTAATTAGGGTGATTTAAAATTGCGCATCCCTAAGTATTTATCGTGTTTCAAAAACGCTTGAAACTTTTCATGGCGCCTGAAACTTAATTGGCGAAATACAATTAATAGTGGATTAATAAATCTTTCGAACCAATTACCTGTTTCCGCTTTCGGTTTTCGGGTCGGCTAAGTGAAATTAGTGAAAAAAACCAAACTAAAAAATAAATATAACCCTTGCGTTATATAGTTAAACTCCTAAAAAAAACAACAAAAACAAAAAGCTGAAAAGGCAAATTATATACATATACTTACGTTAAAGTGAAGTGAGTGAAGTGATATGTGCAGCAGCAAATTGTTAAAAACTAAACAAAAGAAATTATAAAAAAAGGGAAAATTACCTACAATTAATAAAATATACATACAAATTTATATACATAACTACATACGTGATATAGAGTGTGTGCTAAAAACAAAAAAAATTGTCTACTTACCTGTGCTACCAAATTTCTAAAAAGAAGAAAAAGAAATAAGGAGAAGAAACGTGCAGTGTGGTTTACAATTATCGGTCGCTTTTTCGCAATTTTTGTCGATTTTCGTTCGGACATTTTCCGATTACATTACTTTATTGTGCCATTGCTCATTTTGCGCATTTATTGGTTTGGCTTTCGTATACTTGGGAATCAATATTATTTTTTTCGTTTTCGTAACCGATTCCAAATATATTTGTTGCTTAACTTTTATTGCTATTGGTTTGGCTTTCGTATATTCGGGAATCGACATATATTTTTTCGTTTTCGCCATTTCGAATCTTAATATATCTGTTGCCAACCGTTATAGTCTTTCTTTCGGAAATTTAATTTAACCAACGCAAAATGAGCAAGCCAAAGCCAACTCTCGCAAACCTGTCTCCAAGTGAGGAGTTGACGGACTTAAAATCGTTAAGGGGCTATACCAGTGTGACGCATGAAAAATTAGGCGATTTTCGTGAATTTTTTTAAAAGAAAGTACTAGATTGAATGTTTCGACGTTCTATGGACGTAATAAAGTATATTTTTAGCTATATTAAAAAAAAAAAATTTTTACAAAAATATTGAAAAATAACGGAGTAATGTGCTGTCTGCGGAAGTGCCAAAAAAAAAAAGTGCCTCAACTGCTGGCATGATTCCGGTCGATTGAGTAGCTGAAACAAAAAAATTCAAAATGTTTATTAAACTTAAATATATTTTCTATACAATGGACTACGATCTTTGAAAAGCATCAAGAAATTAAGAAAATGGCGCCATTTTGAAAAAAAAAATCGTTTTTTTACGAAAAAAATTGTATCTTTTAATGCCAAATTGACAATTTTCAGCCAATCAAAAAGATCGTAGTCTATTGTATAGCATAGGCCTCATATTCAACTATATTCAGTTTAAATTTGAAGTCGATCGGTTAATTTCTCGTTGAGTTATAATGTCAGCAAATTTGAAAATGTCGTTTCGAGAAAAACGCGTTTAAAGTTTCACTTATATATGTTTGCACCTCTGAGCGGTCGCTATTTAGAACGCTGCCATTCAAAAACTATTTAAAATACGACCTCGCCGATTTCACAGGATATTTTTGAATATATAAGCTATCGAAAAAAGCAAAAAAAAAAATTTTTTTTTTGAAAGTGTCACACTGGTATAGCCCCTTAAGACGTCAAAGAACGGTTGCCGAAAAGTAGCATTTTGCGCATTAAAACGGGCCTTCTCAAAAAGACTATCGGGCATGTGCTGGAAATCACGCGATTTCGTTCCGTTTCCGAAATTGCAAATCGCATGAATTAGTTTGGGGTGTGCTGAATTCCACGCGATTTCAGTTAAGTTCGAAACAGCTGATTGTCAGGGAAAAGAAAAAAAATTGTTTAATTTTGAGTTGAAGATTTGTGTTAAAATGAGCGTTTTCATTCTTTCTGCTTATTTATTGAATCAAATGAACTGGAAAAGTGATGAAAAGGTTGCGCGACGACTTTTAAGAGACCACTCCAATCCTTCATCCAGAGCCTGTGTAAGTGCATGCGCAAGGCGTTCTATTAAAAATTAAAACACAACATCTTCTTGCAGTTTTATTTCGTACTACAGGATAAACAAAGAGGCCTTTCGGAATGTAGTTAACGATATTAAGCCTTTAATACATCTGTCGTCCATACCTGTTGAGTTGAAATTAGCAACCACGTTGAAGGAGGATTCCAACGGTCTATTGGAAAGCATTCACATATTGCATGTGATAGGACGACGGTATCAAAAATTTTAAAAGAGATGTTAAACGTTTTAGAGCGAACACAATGTCCAAAGTGGGTAAAGTTTGGAAGGACACATTATGAAGTTCGTCAGTCCAATTTACATTTTTACAACAAATTTGCTATACCTGCCGTTATTGGCTGCATCGACGGGACTCACATCAAATTACTAAAACCTTGCGACAATGAGCATTTATATTTAAATAGGAAAGGTTGTTTTAGCGTCAATGCTATGATAGTAAGTTAAATAATACATATGGCTTTCATACTATTGTATATACAAAATTAATATTAATGCTTTTGCAGGTATGTGACTATAAAATGAGTATAACAGCTGTGGATGCGTGCCACCCCGGATCAAGTCATGATGCTTTTATTTTCAATTTATCCAATATAAAACAGTCTCTTTTATCCAGTTTTCAAAGCGGTGACCACAGCTCCTGGTTACTAGGGGATTCAGGCTATGCGTTAGAACCATATTTACTCACATCTTATCGCAATCCGACTTCTGGAACATCGCAGCATAAATTTAATTTGCAACATGCAAAAGCTCGTAACATCGTGGAAAGAGTAATTTGGGTGCTAAAAAGTCGCTTTAAATGTTTGCAAACTGTTTTACCATACACCCCAAAGAAAGTTGTTAAAATTATTAACGTATGCTGTGCTTTTCACAACATACATATGTCGATTTTATAATGTTGATGATTCCATGTATGCGTTTTCCGAAGAAGTAATCGATGATGACCCTGCTGAAAATAATAACGGTCTTGAAACTACCGCGACAAATATCAGGGATCAAATTGCAAACAATTTAATGCAAACACTTTCAATTTCATAATTTTTTTTTTTGAATTGTTTGGTAGCAAAATAAAAAGACTTAATGTACTTCAATATTATTAACAGAAGGTGCTTGCTTTGCATTTCAAGAACTTAATATACTACTTGCATTGGGATACTTAAAAATAAGAATTTAATGGTATCTATCACATTTATATTACAGTTAAAAAAATAAAATTTAATTTATCACATTGCTTATATGTACTAAAATAAAATTTTTTCAATTCTTCGTTTATACAGGATTATATATGTGTGTACTTATGTATATGATATGCTTAAATAACTAGATAAATTGTAAACAAATTTTAATTCTTAAGTAACTAAAAAAATTCCGAGATCTCATAACATTTTAAGTATTTAAAAAAAATAATAAATCAAAATTGTTCTTGCACGTTTCTTGTCCACTCCCTTTTTTCTTCCTCCATCTCCATCACGCGTTTCTTTTCAAGATCACTTTTTTCTTTCCCAATTCTCTCCTTTATGGAATTATGCTGACGCAAAATTTAATTTTGTTCTGCGGTAAGAGAGTTCTGTATTGAAATGAGATCGCATAACTTTTCCATCGATTTTATCACTGCACCATTGCTACCTTTCAAAATATTTTTGGTGTCATCAAAACTTTCCAGGAGCTTCCCTAACGTCATCACATGATTCATTGCTATTGTCGCATTGTACACCGAATGAGGAACTTTGTGGAATACCTTCAACACAAGTATAAAGACCGCAAAGTTCTGCAATTTTTTCCTCAGTGCAGCTTAAGACAAATTGGTTGAAGGGACCTCCGCCGGTAGCTCTTGTCTCCGATTTGTTGTGTGCAATTTTTTTGCGTACGCAGCCCTTCCAGTCCGACCAAACCTGCTCAAGAAAAATTGTTAATAACCACTTATGTGTACTTAAGAATATCTCTTTTGACCTTTTTCCATCCGTTGATATCTTTTTGTGGTGGTCCTTGGCGTTGTTGTCGCACATCATTGGTATGGTAGAGGGACAGTATGTAGTCCACTCTGCTGATGAAGGTAAAAGTGTTTTGGCTCCCTCCCTATATGGAGGGACATCCTTAAGTTGTCCACGGGCCCCAGCAAGGCTGTTTCATTTAATGTATTCTGGCTGTGCTGGTTGTGCCATTTTTTTGTTTGATTGTCACTTATCTGATGTTTTACCTTGCCTTTGGACTTCATTGCACTTGTGTTTTGAATTTTTGTTTTGCTTCCACTTGTTTGGGATGACCGAATTGGAATTATTTTCCCAGTTGAAGCGCGCATTTTGCGAATTGCGGATTATAAAATTTAACTTTATTTTCCACTTCGTGACTTTTTTTTTCGGATACTTGTAGTATCCTAACACTGTGCCACTGAAATAATTGAGTCAAATAAAGTCCCGTCGAAAGACTAAGGACAACGCTAAGATCCGTTTTTTATTAAATTAAATTAATTGTTTAAAATGTTTTATTATTTATTATTTATTAAAATTGTACGCGACGAAAGAAAGGTTTCTGTGTGTGTCAATTGATTTCAGCTTAAGACTAATTCTTACAAAGAGAATGAAAATCTTGGTTTTGGCTATTGGCTATTGTTTACATTAAAATGAGGTGCAGTTGGTCGCTTAATTCATTGATGAGAGCTTATAGATTATTTGGTTTGTATATTGAAGACGCTTTGCCGCGATCGCCACGAATATCGGTCATTTGTTTACATTAAATTCTGCACAGCAAAAATGATGCGCAGCTCTTAAGTTATTTGTTTACTTGATTTTACCGATGGGTGTGAGAATGAATGTGTCACCAAAATACTGATGCTGCAGTAATTGGATATTAGTAGATGGACGTGAGAGTGAATATGTCACTATATGTATGTGGGGATTACTATAGTGACCACCACCCACACTCCCCGTCAGGGTATTAAACACAATATTTAAACGTTCAACCAGTGTTTATTTAAAAAAAAAAAACAAAGTCTTGAATATAGTTCTTAAGATTACGTAGTACACATACGCACTAGCGCAAACGTTTTCGCGGACAACGGCTCGGCACGACTTACAGTTCATGGCAAATCAAACTCAACTGAACTTTGGCTGGTTTGTCTTTTGTTCGTGTTTCCTTTCAAAAGTTCGTCCAGTTAAAGGGTTGCGTCATTGTGTTCTTGTCAGCGTTGTATTGTTGACCACTTCTAGTCCGGTATTCGATCCCACATGTACAGTCACACAGTAAAGTTCACATACCCCTCGAAAATTGCACTTGAGTCTTCTATGCACAAATGGAAAACAAATACATACCAAAAACGAACTCTTCTTAAGACAAGATTTTGACCAATTTTTTAATTTTTCTAGATTTATTAAAAATATTTCATAAAATTGTTTTCCAAACACAGAAAAGTCTACATACTCCTAACCAAACGTATTTTCAGCAAAATAGTGTAATAATAATATTTTATTCAATATTTAGTGGGACCAATTGCCTGCAGAACAGCGTTTAATCGGTTTTTCATTGAAAACAATTTTTGTATAAATCTGTTGAAATAAGTTCCCATTTTTCTAGTAGTGCGTTTTTGTGGTCCTGTTTACTTTTATTATTCTTTCTGATACGACGATCTAATTCATCCCATAAATGCTCTATGGGTTCAAATCAGGCGACTGGGAGGAGAATGAAGTTATGAGGTACATTATATAGGAGCTCATTCTTAAATACGTGCAGTATGCTTTGGGTCATTATCTTGCTGGAAGTACCAACCTCTGCAAGACCAATAATTTTATCTATGGATTGCCTCAGATTATCTTCTAATAGTTCAGATACACCATACGATCTATTGTTGTTTCGATAAACACTAAATTACCTACCCCAGCTGCTGACATGCAACCTCACACCATTACGGAACCGCCTCCGTGTTTGACTGTAGGAAACAAATTTTGGATAATAACGCTTTGTTTTTATGCCAAATTTGTTTCCCATCACAACCAAACAAGTTGAACTTCTTGCTTTCTCATCAAGCAACAAGACATTGGCCCAAACATTCATCTGCTTCAATATATTTTGTAGCAAAATCAACATCGCTTTGCTTATTAATTGCACTAATAAACGGTTTTTCCTGGCACACGACTATGAAATCCGCCATCTCTTAAATACTTTCGTACAGTTTCTGATGCACTGAAGCAATATCGAGTTTTCCGTTTCCGCACTTCTATTGCCGAAATTCTGGGATTTTGAACTTCTGCCACAATTCTTTACGCTTTGCTCGTATTGCTTAGGCGGGCGACCACTCCTCGGCTTTGCTTTGTACACTTTTCGTTTCATATTATAATTCCGAATTATTGTTTGAACGGTTGACTTTGACGTCCTACTAGTTTTCCCTATCTCACGTACATTTTTATCTTTATGATAATTTATAACTAGTTGTAGTGCACTTCAACACTAATTCTTTACTCATTTTAAAAATAATACCACATTGAAAATATTAAAGTAAGGAAATTAGCTTATTTCTTACAACAACGGTACACTATAAAGACGCTTGAGATAGTTTGCAGCACTGTTGGTATACAGGGTAGCATTTTATCTACATTTTCGTGTTGTTGTATGTAGACTTTTCTGTGTTTGGAAACAATTTTTATGAAATATTTTTAATAAATATAGAAAAATTAAAAATTCTGTCAAAATATCTTATTGCTCTTAATAAGAGTTCGTTTATATGTTTTTGTTTTTCCATT
>NW_024396329.1:0-9670 GCF_016617805.1 Bactrocera tryoni
AAATGTATAATATTTTTATAACAGCCTGAACTTGTAACAGGACTTATGGCAGGACTAAGTATATGTGTAGAATATTGTTTAAAGGCACCTGAAATTTCGGTCGATTTATCTATCAATGGAAAGCATGTAAATGTTCAGGACTAATTTATTAAACTGTTTTTCACACTTACATACACACTGTAATACACAGGTAACCTCTAGTGCAATATACAAGGTCTGTCGGAAAAGAAACAGGACTGTTAAAAAAACAACAAAAAATTTATATTTTTCAAAAGTTATATTTTTTTATTCAAATTAGTTTCCTTGTGCTTCGATACAGCCTTTAGCCCGGTCAATTAGCATTTCAAATGAGTGTTTAAGGTCATTTTTCGGAATGCTCTTGAGAATATCGGTCGTCGCCTTCGGATAGCTGAAATGTCGTGAAACCAGTGTCCTTTCATGGGCAAATGAAGTTTTCCAAATAGGTAAAAATCACAGGGTGCCAGATCAGGTGAGTAGGGTGAGTGATTAATGGTTAATATGGAGTTTTTTGTCAAAAAATCAGTGACAAGCGTCGACCGATGACACGGCGCATTATCGTGCAACAGGCGCCAGGACCCTGCCTCCCGGTATTGTGGCCGAGCACGACGAATGCGTGACAAAAGTAGCTTCATAAAATGAAAGCAAATGAAATTATTTTCGAATAAATCACTTATTTTTACCGTTTTTTTACTCATTTAATTGAAACTTACTTTAAACTTAAACTTTAATAGGCAAATTTTTAATTAAAAATCCTTTTTTTTTGAAGATTTTAATAAAAATTTGTGGAATCAACGATTTGAATGCGACAACTAATTAGAAACGAAAATATTTTATAAGCAAAAAATACTGCTATTAAAAAAGATTGCTTACTTTCAGTTAGTATTTTGTTGCTTAACCCCTTTAGTTTAACATCGTTCACATTAATTGCGAATTGGCGTTATAAGATTCTGACAGTGTTGCTTGCCATGCCGTCCTAATTTCATCAAAAAGGACATGCATATTTGTGATATTTTTGGTACCTCCAGCTTTTTTAACATCAACAGAGATGTGTTCTCTTCAGGCCACTCCAAAACATTCATGGAATTTTCAACAAAAAACTTTTGTTTTGACTTTGCCATGTGCTTTGGAATGTTATTTGGTTGGAATTTCCATTTAACAGGCAAAGTCCATGGCAGAATGACATTTTTTTGGATGTGGACGTATTTCTCCTTATTTAAAATTCCATCAATCATATGGAGCGGACCTACACCACCCCAGGAAAAAAATTCCCAAATATAAAAAGAGGCTAAAAGTTACAAGAATATTTTTTAAAATTAGTTCTAATGAAACCTTTTCTAAAACCCGGTTGCATTGAACAGGTTCTGGAAAAGATTCTATTGGAATTAATTGAAAAATCTTTCTTAACATGCATATAATCTAAACGAAGTAATAATATCTTACTAATAATTCATATATGTATTTCATAAATAATGATATTCTTTGAAGCAATTTCTTGATCCGTTGAGAATGCACAGCAAAAAATTACACTTTGAGCATCTGTATCTTGTTTGACCCTTACATCCTTTCATTTTGCATCTTCCCTTGTCTGTTGTGTGTTCCGGCCAATGTTGATTTCCGTCATATCGTGAATAAGTTGAGGCAGTAGTAATACGCTTTTTGTTTGTGGTCGTGGGAGTAATAGGAATATCTTGATTTAGGCTTGACGTTGGGCGTCCTCTTTTACGGGAACATGCAGGTTGATTGGACCGAGCTAAAAGCCCATTTGCTATATCGTTGCGAAAGCTCAATAGGTCCATATACTTATTCTTCGGGTTGTTATTTTCGTGGTCCATTCGATACTCTAACCACGAGTTACACACCGCCAAATCAATGAAATGTTCAAAAATCTTAAGAGTCCACTTCCTAGATCTTATCGAAATTCTGTATAAAAAAAGGAGGAAATCCATTTTATCTACTCCTCCCATATTGATATTGTACTCTGATACAATACTTGGTTGTATTATTTCAATATTTTTCTTTTTTTCAGAAGAAAATCGTGAGACTTTACCCACGGGTTCATAGCCATGGATTGATGACACAAGTTGTACAAGGCCCCCATCTAACCATCTGAGAAGAAAAATATTATCTGCTCTTTCGACACGATAGTCAAAACTTCCACGGCCTTCTTTCTTCAGTTCTTTTTCAGATTTTAAATTAATTTTTCCGAATCTATTTCCTCTTATAGTACCTGTAGCCCAAATTCCTTTTTGTCTTAAATGTAATACTAATTTCAAAGTAGTAAAATAATTATCAAAAAATAGCTTATGATTTTTTTCCTCAGGAATAGTTTTTGCTAGATGAATCACTATATCAGAACAAAATCCCAGCTTTGAGCCACTCAAAATTGTCCCTTTTCCCTGATATATTTCAAAATCGTAAACTATGCCTTTTGAGCTGCAAAGACAAAATATCTTCATTCCCCATTTGATGGGCTTGTTGGGCATATACTGTCTCAGACAGGTTCTACCTTTAAAGGGGACCATCATTTCATCCACACAAAGATTTTCATCTTTTGGAATAACGCATGCTTTTTTTTTAAACATGTTTATAATATGGCGAATTTTGTAAAGTTTGTCTCCCTCTTGTGGGTCTGTTGTAAACTTTAAATTATTTCGTACAAAATGGAATCTTTGCCTGGACATATTTTCCGGTAATGACGGTATTACGGTACCAATTGTCCAATACATTTCCAAACGCGGATAACTAATGGTACCAATCATTATTTGTAGACCTAGATATTTCAGAAGTTCTTCTTTAGTTAAATTAACGCCTTTTCCATTTTTAATAATTGAAGCCTGGTTTGTTGAAAATACCACTTGTTGAAGAAATTCTTCTGTGAAGTACTCTAAAAAATACTCCATAGGCAATTTTGTATTTTTCTTTGGGTATGTTCCAGAAAAAGATGTCTCTGGACTGTCCAGGATGCTCTTTTCCAACGAAATTCTTGAACTTTTTTAAATGGAACCTGTGGAGTGTTAAAAATTATTGGACTCTTCTGAACTGCCCCATCAATTACGTTACTGTCTACTATATCAAAAATCCTATCATCTTCATCGTTATTGTCTACATCAATATCCTCTATGTTGATCTCATATGGACCTTCCCTAGAAAGTATAAAGTTGTTATTTCTATCGAGTGCACCAAATAAATTGTTAATAACTTCAGATTCTTCTGGTTCGTCCAAATCAGAAACATCGGAATTGACAAAATTAGTCAAATTTTTTTCAATTTCAGCGTCCTTTAATTTTCTTGGCATTTTTTAATTAAATAGATGATATCAGAGCTAAAACAAGAACGTCTGTATCATAGCAGCATCATACGTAAAATGATTTTATTTGCATTGTGTGGTATCATTTACAACCACAACTTGTGTTTGTATCCATTTGGATACATGCAATGTTTAAAAAATCCGCAGAGGTTTTTATTTTTGTTTAAACCATAAATTTAATGATGCGAAAAGTTAAAATAAGTACTTTTCTTTATGTTGAGTGTATTTTTCTTTTAAAAATATGCAATTATATGAATGTTATTTGTAAAATAAAAAAACATCTTTCACAAAAAAAAAAAGAAAAAATAAGTCAATTTTTAAAAATGCTATATTATTCTCAGTTTTATAAATATCCCAATGTTTTTTATGTAGAATGATTCATAAGTTCTTAAAAACGGTATAATGTCGAAATGTAAGTCAATTCTTTGACTTGGCGTATTTTTAAATGCTTGCAAAGTTGAGTGTATCCATATGGATACAATATAGCGAAAGGGTTAGATTGGTCGGCAAACATACCTTCGATCATCAGGATCTAAGCGATTTATTTTGTTACATCGCTCCAAACAACATACTTCCATTTATTTGTTGTCCAAGATCAATAAGCGTTGGAAAAGTCTTCACAGTCTTTCCTTTGAATTTTAGTTAGAAGTGGTTTCATGCGTGCTGTTCTGCCGTGACATCCAAATTCGACTAAAAGCCGGGCAATTGTTTTCTTGGATATTTGGACATTATATTCGTCTTGAATTTTATGTAGAATGTCAGTGGAACTCTTTTTTTGGGTCTCCTCGGGAAATGGTAGTAATTCTGCGGTATATTTCTGTTGAAGTTTTTCGGGTTTTTTCTTTGCCTGCAACGTTGGAAATAGTTTTAAAATTCTTTATATGCTTAAGGGCATTGAAAAAAACTTCTTTTGAACATGTGACCTGATTCGAAATTTGTTTTTACGCGTTTTCTCATTAAAAACTTGAATATTACATTTTAATATATTTTAAACCACAACTTTAAAGCACACCCTTACCAGAAATCAATAATATTATTAATACAAGTTAACACCTTGAGGAATTTTGATTATTTAAACAACTGTTTCTAATTAGTTGTCGCACTTAATTCACCTTATATATCGTAACGCATTTACCATTTGGGAAAAAATGAAAGAATTTTAACTTCTGAGCTACAAAACAGAGTGAATTTAGTAGTTAATAGAGTAGCACGAATAATGCAAGACTTTTAAAAATATAAATAACGGTATATTAAAATTTTTTATCATTATACTCATCAGCCACCTACAAAAAAAGGAGCGTTTCTAATTAGCTGTCAACGGCTATATGTACATACATATGTATATGAACTCAAAATCAGATAAAAGCCCGTGTTCGCGTATTTTATTATGCCATTAATTTATTGTTTGAATTAAATATATGTATCCACCAGAACTCACCTGCGAAATAATTGGTAACAATTCGCATTTTTTCGTTATCATAACAACTAAAACGACAATTAAATTTACTCCTGTTACCACCAAAAACCATGCTGCGAATAGTATCGACCACAGGACTTGGCGCTATAACGCTAGAATGAATGATATGTCATCGTCGCTGTAATAGAGAAAAGGCAAAAGCGGGTTGTAGAAGAAAAATTGAAAATTTGGCGCATAAACAAATGAACAATTAGACGTTGGCATGGTAAAGTATCCATATTCCATCCGTTCTAAAACGACATGCGGTTATATAAACGTACTTTGTCTTAAATAGCGTATTGTGTGACGGTGCGTATGAGGGTCATTATCGACCCAAAGCTGTTGAATCGCCAATACGAGATACTATTTTAAGTATAGTAAAAGAATATTCAATTAATTAATTAATTAGAATGATCTGATTTAGGTCAAATATGTATTGACACAACATACAGCCGCTCAAACATCTGATTCCCGCTAAAGCGCGTAACATTCGTTTCGTCAATTGGCCTGAGCGCCACGTGAATATTCAATATATTTGCAAGCTAGCAGGCTACCATCATTTGTTGTGACCACCATCCGCGTTAGCTACGGTTGACATCGGAATATTTTAGATACAGTAGTTATCTTAAACAGAGTAGCCAGAAATTGTAATAAAACGCAAAATATTTAATTATTTATTAATATATATTTTTTCTCCTTCAAAGTAATCCCCATCATGTGTAATACTTTTATGCCAACGATTTTTCCAGTCATTGAAACACTTTTCATAAGCATTCTTGGAATGGCCTTTAGCTTCTTCAGCGAATTTCGTTTTATCGCCTCGATCAACTGAAAACGGGTTTTACTCAACGGCAATCTTAGTTTGTTTACCTAGTGTCAACAATAAAGTATATATGTACATATATAAATGATCAGTATGTTGAGCTGAGTCGATTTAGCCATGTCCGTCTGTCTGTATATATACGAACTAGTCCCTCAGTTTTTAAGATATCGTTTTGAAATTTTGCAAACGTCATTTTCTCTTCAAGAAGCTGCTCATTTGTCGGAACTGCCGATATCGGACCACTATAATATATAGCTGCCATACAAACTGAACGATCGGAATCAAGTTCTTGTGTGGAAAACTTTAACTTTCACATTTGACTATGTATTTTCATAAATAAATTTGTTCTATGAAGGAAATTTGTAGTTATTTTATTTGATTGGTTAAAGTTTTAGCTAATATGCTTTCTAAAAGTAAAATAATTGTTTTGGAAAAAGTGGTGTGAAATCAAAATTGTTAAATTTGCAGGAAAAGGGTTTGCTATTCGCCTTTGTTGCAAAGCAAATAAATACACCCAAATTTATTTTAGGAGTATTTTTAGTGTTTGTTTTTATCTTCCTCACCCTCACTTCTGGCGCAAAATGTTTTGCATCTTGGTGCCTCTGTCATTTTGTTTACAGTACTCTGTCGTTTACGATGATGTACCGACCATAATTATTTTGTTTACCCTTCGTAAACTTTCATATTTCAAAGTGTTTGCCTAAGTATTTCGAAATTTCAAAGTATTAATTTGCGTAGGATTGTTTTCTTTATCCTTCGGTATTTTATGTACATATCTGAATTATTTAATTAAATAACGCGAGTAACTATGTTTCACAGTGCCGTTATCATCCCTCATATTTCATTTTTCAATTTAGCGAGTACTTATGTATAAGGTGTACTGAATACTCATAAAATTATACTTATTTAGTATATTCGCTGAATGGAAGGTGGAAATGTTTACTACTCAGTAATTACTAAAATACTTTAGTAGAGTGTTTTTTGAACATTAGAAAATACAAATTGTAATTAATGTAAAATTGTTGGGTGAAAAATTGTTGACTTAAGACTGAGTTGCTCGTTAAGATTACGGAGACGGTCTCATCAGTATTAACTTTCCAAAACTAAAAGCGAAAGTTGTGAAAAATATATATTCGACTCAGTTCGGAACCCTTCAAACAAGACCACTATAAAATCTATTACCTTCTTATTCGATTCAAATTTCTGGCGAGCGAGTGACTTTCTTAAAATTGCAATCAGCCCAAAAACTCGGATTCCTATGACTTTTCCCTTTTTACATCTGGTCTATATAGATCACACCTTCTGAATATCATAATAGGTGAATCTCAATTCGAGCGTTGATTGAATTGTCTTCGTCTTCTTCGGTCTAGTTTATCGGGTGAAGTGAGCTGTTTCGACTGTTTCTTCGTTCTGTGGACAACCTGCTTCCAAAAGAAAATAGTATCATTCGAAGGCTGAATACTCAACAAAACGCACTGGTAATTAAAAAAGTTTATTCCGTGTACGCCAACATAAAATTGATTATTTGAATGCAGAAAATTTATTCGAAATCTATAACTTCTTCAACCGGCTTCTTGGTGATTACGCCTACAGAAAGCAGTTCCCAAAACTTCCTTTATCGTCACTCTTTACAGTGGAATTGTAACAGCTTGGTCTATTGATAACATGATGGTTAACATCTTTTAGGCCATAACTTAAAATTAAACCACAAGCGAAATTATTGCAGACTCTCTTAAAAATTATTTACACGCAGCTACGTTTATACAGAGTTGTATGCTGTTATTATTTATTCAAATTAAGTTCATCTGCATATCAGAATATAAAGGTAACTTAAAGTTTAGACTTTTTGGCGATTAGAGTGTAATAAATGTTGTCATAAAAGCTCATAGGCTTATATGCCCCACAGCTTGCAAGTCAGGAATTAGGGTATAGTGCACGTGAGCTAATTTAAACATGCTTAAGTAGTAACATAAGTATATGGTACATAGCTACCTTCACGCTGCATGCAAGCGTGTTTCAAAAATAAATGTGTTTGCATTAGACTTCACTTCAGCTTGCCTTATTTTAAATTATTATATTAAATAACTATGTATATTAAAACCGCCCGGCTTCATAAGGGTTAAACAATCATTTCAAAAGTTATAATTTTGTACACACCCTCCCACACATACTTTCTCGTTTTTGGGTGGGGTCAATAAAAATGAGTAAAATGAAGGAAATTCGAACATGAAAGTTATTTTTTTACTTTTGCAACTATTTGCTACAGAATTTTATAGATTTTTTGACCTAACGGTTGTACGAATAACCTAAAACTAAACGAGAAAAATGTAGTGTTTACATTTTGCAATGGAAATTTTTGCACCAGATTTCATGCCCCATTTCTTAAACTCTGTTACTATTTTCTTAAAAATATTGTTAGCAGTTTGGGGATATTTTATATCGCAATAAATAGTAGCGTCGTCCGCATACATGCCTTTAATTTTAAGGCATATCTCAGTTAATTTGTCAAAAGATATAATAAAAAGCATCACCGATAGTGACGAGCTTTGTGGTATACCATTTTTGAGAGGATGCAAACTATACAAAACATTGTCTATGCGAACCTGAAATTGGAGGATAGAGTCATGTGTAGAAGTTCACGCAAGTGAGGAAAGTTCTCTGATCGCCATTCACTTGGGAGTGGCCAGAAACGATTAGTTTACACATGGCTCAAGCAGCTCACGACTTCCGAAAAAGTGTTCGTAAGTATTAGTGTGTAAAAAAAACATTTTAAGACCTTTTACTTTCGTTTTTTCCCCAAACATATTATAATAAAAGTGTGATTTGCTGTTATTTAAGATTTTTCAATAAATAATAGTGTGTAGTTTTCAAAGCGAAAAAATGTAAGTAATCGCACAAGGGAGGATTCGACAACACCTTTTGGGGAGGTTTCGACACGTTGTCGAAGCCTCCCTGGTTTATTTCACTTAGTTAAGTTAGTTAAGAATATTTTACAGCTATTGAGATGCCAAATATATATAAAAAGAAGTTTCCCAACAAAACAATTGATGAGGAAAGTATGAAAAAAGCATTGGAGGATATAAAAAGAAAAAAGGAAACACCAGCAAGCGCTGCCCGCAAATATGGATTAAAGTGCACAACACTTATATCGCGACTATTAAAGGAGCAATCGAATGTGGGCGTTGTGAAGGATTATCAGTCTAAATACTCGTCGAACCAAGTTCTTACAGCTGCGCAAGAAAGAGATTTAACGGTATATTTCAAAAAAACTTTTAGTCTTCATCACGTATGACTTGGGTAGACGTTTCGTTTTCGAATATGTTTCTAAATATAAAATAAAATATCCCCCAAGCTGGGACAAAGAGAAGAAAGCTGGAATTGATTGGTTGAAATGCTTCATGCATAGAAATAATGATTTAAGTCTACGAAAACCTGAAAACACCAGCATATCACGAATTTTTGTATTTTCTCAGGAAGCGGTTTCTTTATTTTTTTCAAACTTAAAAAAAGTATACAATTTTAACAACTTTACTTCTGACCGAATTTACAACATAGATGAGACTGGAATAAGTACTGTTTTGGATTCTCCTAAAGTAAGAATTACTCCATTTTTATATTTCAAATAACCTTCAAGTTCTACAAACACTTTTAGGTTATAGCTGAAAAAGAAAACCGAACCGTATCGCAAGCCGCATCTGCAGAGCGGGGAAGTTTAGTAACTATGGTAGGGATTGTTAACGGATCTGGTAACCATATTCCACCGATTTACGTTTTCCCTCGTAAGCGCATGAATCCTAATTTTCTAAAGCGATCAGTGCCAGACTCAAAAGCACTTTTATCAAACAATGGATGGATGAACTCGGAGCTTTTTATAGATGTTCTTATCCACATTAAAGGTCATGCGCGTTGCACTATAGACGATCCTGTTCTACTTCTGATGGACAACCATGCTTCCCATTGTAGTCTAAATAGTGTCATTTACAGTCGAGAAAACGAAATATGTTTACTATCTCACCCACCCCATACCTCACACAAACTTCAGCCGCTTGATGTATCGGTATTC
>NW_024396330.1:0-14947 GCF_016617805.1 Bactrocera tryoni
TTTTTGCGCAATCCTGCTTATACTGTTTTGAGCATAAGGGGTATTGTTTGAAAATTTTATCAAGTGAATAATTTGAAATTTGGTTTTTTCTTTTATTTTTTTCCTTTTTTATTTAAATTCGAAATTAAAAAATTTTTATTTTTTTTTTATTACTTTTATTAATATTTATTTTCACAAAGATTTTGTTTTTTTTTTTATGTATTGAGCTTTGCGCCCGTGTGGATGTTTTTTTATTTTGATAAATTATTTCGTATTTAAATATTTTTCGTATTTCTTTTTTGTTTTTTGATTTTTAGCACTGCCTTGTATGTATAGGTATAATTATATGTATTATGTACTTTTTTTTTATAACTGCACACACGGTTTACCCTTCTTTGTTTGTTTTATTATTGTAATTATTTTGTATTTTTTGGTTTTGATTTGGGAACCACACCACGGAACCGTTTTGTGTCCGTTTTTCAAACCGTTTTTTTTTTTATTATATATATGTATGTATATGTCACCTCACGGAACTTTTTTTTTCCTATTTATTTTATTTTTCTTGAAATTTTTTTTTGTATATGTATATATGTGTATCTGTCACCGCACCTTTTTTATATATTTTTTCTTGAAATAAAAATAATTTTTTTTAAATTAAGTAAGTAAATTAACATGTATGTATGTGTCACCGCACCTTTAATTTTTTGTATTTTGTATGTGTCACTTTAATTATTTTGCCGCTTGTATCTTTTTATTGTTTTTCTTTTTTTTCAAATAGTGCCTTTCTTTGCGGCTCGACGGACCAATGTTTGAATAGATGGTGACGCACTTCGCTTTTGCCTTGGTGACACTTACCACTTTCACTTATTGAAATAAAACACCCGGTTAAATTATCTAATAGTGATTTCAATGTGGATTTAATTAATTTCGATAAATTTTCCAATATGAACAAGCGGGAGATTATTATTTAACTTTAATTCGGTTCTTTAATTTTAACAATAGCGCAAAACTATAATGATTGTTAGGGCGATCGAAAAGCCGAGGAATACAATGGCGATGTGTACGCTTCGTTTGCAGATCAAAACGAGACTGATCTTAAAGTTTTTAGTTGACCCTTTTCACCAGTGTGGTATGTGTTTGCGTGTGTGGATGTCCTCTCGCGTGTGGGTAGTGTTGATGTGTGGGTCCTGTGGAATGTAGGTTCTGGGTGTGTGGTGTATTGGTGGTGGTGGTGTATTCGTGTAGTGGCATTAGGGGGGGCGGCTTATCTTATTTAGCCTGCTGTTTTAATTTCTATTATCTCTTTTGCTTGTAAGAATTTGGTGCAGTCTTTGGAGGATGATGCGTGTTGTTGGAAGCAGTTGATGCAAAAACTGTGTTCGCAATCAGATGGGGCATGGGGAGGGAGTGAACAATTAACACAAAGAGGGGAACGATTACAGCGCTTTGCTGTATGACCAAGAAGTTGGCAATTTTTGCAGCGCATAGGCGAAGGAATATATTAACGTACCAAAAGTTTACACCAGGCAACGTCAATTTTATTTGGTAACTTGTAAAGGTTGAAAGTAGGTATCAAAACCCCCGAGTAGCTTCCATCACTACGAATTTGGGGTCGTCAACTTTTATATCTGGGAGTTCTGGAAAATCAATAACCGAAACACTGTCACCAGTTTTACGTTTTTTTTTTTTACCAGGTCCTGCATGGAATACGGCGAAACTATTAGCCTCGATAATTTGAGGCCCAGGGGCCATTTTGTACGAGAAGCACTGATGCGCACTTTTTAATAAAATTCTGCGCGCTAACAGTAAAAGAAAAAAGTAAGAAAGAACGAATTAAATGTATATAGAAGGTCCGAAAAGAATAAACAGAAAATGACGAAAAAACACTCGAAATGCAAAAGACACGAGTTATCGGCGCGAGAGCTAGTCGATGACTGACAATTAAAGATTAAAACTAAGATTAGTAGGCATTTCCTTGGCAATTATTTCATTGTCCATGCAACAATATTAACTGTGCCAGGCGATTTAGAATATTTCAACTGCGACACTTCTGATTGTACTTCAGTTAGTTCTACGAAAGGTATTGGTTCATCCATTTGACATAGACTCTCAAGACTCTCTCATTCTGGCACTGATAGTCACTACTGAGTGTAAAAGGTCTAAGAATATTCGGAAAGTGCTTGCCAAAAGTTTTTTTCACCTTTTATTGGTACTCGTCGCTTCAGAGGACGTTTAAGATATTTGGTAGCTTTCCACAGATTATATTCATCGTTTTTATTTGGATCGGTATTCTTAAAAAATTATGTAATATATTCTTCTTTCAGCTCTGCTAACTTGGATTTATTTCTTTATTTGCTTTGTTTAGCCTGGTTTTATCAACCGGATTTCTGCTATTCTGCCAGATCCATCTTTTATTTTTTTAACATCTGCGCTACTTCATCTGAATATGGCACATTGTTCGTACAGTGTGATTAGATGAATTAAAAAGAGTAGTTAACGAAGCGGCTTGATGTATTTTTTGGGTGAAATTTTCCACTGCGTCATCTATGGGTGGATGGAGTCATGTGCAGAAGTTCACGCAAGTGAGGAATTTCACATATGACTCAAGCAGCTCACGACTTCCGGTCTTTGACCAAGTATCTTCTGGGTATCCTAAGAACATCCATTTGAGGGCGAGCTAAAGTGAAAAGGCGAAACATCCCCTCCGCAGGGTTGCGCGCTAGGTTTGGGACTCGCCACGTAAAATGCTTACCCCCAATGTGAAGGAAGCAACAAACCTCGGATGAGAGACCCCCTTTTGAAGACTGACCATGTGTAACACGAATTAAGGACTACCAGAATAAAGGGCATGCACCTGGAATGTCCGGTCCCTTAATTAGGGAAGAGTGCCGCTGCCCAGCTAGTTGATGTCTTCGTGAGAAAATAAAAGCTGACATTACCGCCGTCCAAGAAATACGATGGACAGGACAAGGACGAGAGACGAGTAGGCCCTTGTGGCTTTTACTACAGTATTACATATAAAGGAGCGCTGATTTATGGTGTGGGATTAAATGAATGAACGTCTAGCCACAAACTTGCATCAAAGCGAGATTCTTCAAAATATCGCTTATTTGCGCCCACGCCCCGACGGAAGAGAAGGATGATGTGACCAAAGATGCCTTCTATGAGCGCTTGGACCGCACTTATGAGAGCTGCCCCCGCCACGATGTCAAAACCGTGTTTGGCGACTTTAACGCCAGGGTGGGCAAAGAAGGTATATTTGGCACTGCGGTAAATTCGGTAAATTAAGCCTCCACGACGAAACATCCCCAAATGGGTTGAGGCTGATCGACTTGGCTGGGGCCTGAAATATGGTTATCTGTAGTACTAGATTCCAGCACAAGAAAATACATCAAGCTACCTGGTTGTCTCCGGATCGAAAAAGCCGCCAACCAGATCAATCATGTTCTGATAGACGGAAGACACGTCTTCAGTGATCTAGACGTGAGTACGCTCCGAGGTCTTAACATCGACGCGGACCACTATCTTGTTGCGGCCAATATTCGCACCCGCCTCTGTGCAGCAAAAAACGCACGTCAACAAACACAAGGAAGGTTCGACGTCGAGAAGCTGCCATCACAACAGACAGCAGAACGATATTTTACTCGGCTCGCACTCCTGCTCTCTGAGAGCACTCGTCAACAACTCGGTATAAGGGAACTGTGGAACGACATTTCAAACTCCTTACGTACAGCTGCAACCGAAGCCATTGGTTTTCGGAAAGTGCAAAAGAACAGCTGGTACGACGAGGAGTGCCGTGTCGCAGCGGAGAGAACACAGACTGCCTACCTCGCAACGTTACGATTGACCACAACACTCGCGGGATGGGATAGATACCGAGAGTTGAAGAGAAAGCGAGACGCATTTGCTGACAGAAAAAAGAGGCCGAAATGCGAGAGTATGAAGAGCTTGATAAGCTGGCCGACAGGGGTAATACTCGAAAATTCTATGAAAAAATGAGGCGGCTTACAGAAGGTTTCAAGACCAGAGCATAATTTTGTTGAACCCACAAAGGTGATCTAGTCACTGCTGCCCAGAGCATACTTAAATTATGGAGGGAACACTTATCCAGCCTGCTGAATGGCAGTGAACATACAATACCAAGAGAAGGCGGACCCGATTCCCCAATCGATGACGATGGAGCAGAGGTTCCATTGCCCGACCATGAAGAAGTTCGAATAGCAATTACCCGTCTGAAGAACAACAAAGTTGCGGGGGCCGATGGATTGCCGGCCGAGCTATTCAAACACGGCGGCGAAGAACTGATAAGGAGCATGCATCAGCTTCTTTGTAAAATATGGTCGGACGAAAGCATGCCCAACGATTGGGCGTTAGAATGTGCTATGCCCAATCCACTTAAAAAGGAGACCCCACAATCTGCGCCAACTACCGTGACGATTAGCCTCCTCAACATCGCATATAAGGTTCTATCGAGCGTATTGTGTGGCGAAGATTAAAGCCCACCGTCAACAAACTAAGTTGGACCTTATCAGTGTGGCTTTAGACCTGGAAAATCAACAACCGACCAGATATTCACCATGCGCCAAATCTTGGAAAAGACCCGTGAAAGGAGAATCGACACACACCACCTCTTCGTCGATTTCAAAGCTGCTTTCGACAGCACGAAAAGGAACGTCCTCTATGCCGCGATGTCTGAATTTGGTATCCCCGCAAAACTAATACGGCTGCGTAAACTGACGTTGAGTAACACCAAAAGCTCCGTCAGGATCGGGAAGGACCTCTCCGAGCCGTTCGATACCAAACGAGGTTTCAGACAAGGCGATTCCTTATCGTGTGACTTTTTCAACCTGCTTCTGGAGAAAATAGTTCAAGCTGCAGAACTTAGTAGAGAAGGTACCATCTTTTATAAGAGTATACAGCTGCTGGCGTATGCTGATGATATTGATATCATCGGCCTTAACACCCGCTCCGTTAGTTCTGCTTTCTCCAGACTAGACAAGGAAGCAAAACAAATGGGTCTGGCAGTGAACGAGGGCAAGACGAAATATCTCCTGTCATCAAACAAACAGTCGTCGCACTCGCGACTTGGTACTCACGTCACTGTTGACAGTCATAACTTTGAAGTTGTAGATAATTTCGTCTATTTAGGAACCAGTATGTGCTTCCACCAACAATGTCAGCCTGGAAATCCAACGCCAGGATTGCTCTTGCCAGCAGGTGCTACTTCCGGACTGGTAGGCAATTGAAAAGTAAAGTCCTCTCTCGACGAACAAAAGCCAAACTCTATAAGTCGCTCATAATTCCCCGTCCTGCTATATATGGTGCAGAGGCTTGGACGATGTCAACAACTGATGAGTCGACGTTGCGAGTTTTCGAGAGAAAAGTTTTGCGAAAGATTTATGGTCCTTTGCGCGTTGGCCACGGCGAATATCGCATTCGGTGGAACGATGAGCTGTACGAGATATACGACGACATTGACATAGTTCAGCGAATTAAAAGACAGCGGCTACGCTGGCTGGGTCATGTTGTCCGAATGGACGAAAACACTCCCGCTCTGAAAGTATTCGACGCTGTACCCGCCGGGGGAAGCAGAAATATAAAATTGGCGCCACGTAGCGAAAAGGAGAAACGACTGGCGCGCTGTTGTTAACTCGGCTATAATCGCGAAAGCCAATTAAGAAGAAGAAGAAGAAGTTTGGAAATTTTTCTTTTTGCATTCACAATATTTCGTACAGTATACACATTTTTCGCTAAGTCACGCTTGATATCATCGATAGGAATTGAAAAGTGTATAATGTTTACAACTATTCGATATGGCATATCTTCTTTAAATTGATATATGTGGAAAGTAATATTACTGATATCTAAATAGCTCTACGTTTTCTGTAGCAATCACTATTTGAAGTTATCACTCTTGCTTGTCCGTCCCTGCCTGACTTGTAGGTGAAATTTTCTTTACCAATAACAGTTGAAAAGCTTTTCAATATTTTGTGGTATAAAATTTGATGGAAACTGTAGCAGTCAACTTTGTGTCCTCTTTTTCCTTAGAGCTGCCTTTGCACGTTCAAATCTTGTTCAGAAAACCGGTTTAAGTTGGTTGACGCTTCATTCATCCTTTGTTGTTTTTTAGTTACTTTTGGAGAGTCATACGCCTTGTTGCTTTAGGTTAGCAGCCTTCGCTGTCCACACTTCCTGTTGCCTTCAGTATCATTTATCATGAAATCAATGCAAGGTTTTTATAATCTTGCAGCCACTTGCTACAAAGTACTATTATAGTTTTGTTCACCTAACGGTTGTACGTATCGTATTTGGCACAGAGGATCACAATAGTCAGGGGTAGTCTTGGGAAAAAATTTTTGAAAAAGTGGGTGTGGCCCAGCCCTCTAATAAGTTTAATGTATATATCTGCTAAGCTACTCAAGCTACAACAACCAAATTCGCTCAACACAAATATTTTAAGAACTCCTCAATATTGTATGAAGGGACGAAATCAGATGAAAACCTAGTTCACTCCCCACATAACGGTACTGTTAAAAACTACTAAAAGCGCTATAAATCAATAACTAAATACGCCAAATACATTAAATTTTACCACCGAGATGGTATGACAGAGCTTTATGAGAGCCGGTGAGAAAACTGTCGATGGGCGTGGCACCGCCCACACTATGGCGAAATCCCATATCTCGAGATCCGACTGACCGATTTCGACAAAATTTGGTGGGGTGTATATTTTCATATTCTTATCTCATGTTGTGAAAATGAGCGAAAACGAACAATAAGTACGCCTGCTTCCCATATAGCACACTTTTAAATTCCACTACATTTCTTTAGTTTCAGTACACAAATAAAGAAGCAATTAATATAACGGGATAGAACCTTGCACTAATAATGTCTTTAGTGCGTGCCACCTTATTATCAAAAATTACTTAAATCCAATAAAAACTAGGTACCGAATATTTAGAGCCCGGTACCTATAGTTGATTTTTCATCGAAAATGTCGGTCAATGTGTGATGTACTCGTATATAACTGAAATTAAGGGATAATCCTTCTTTTATATTGGTATGTCTGTATGTCAAAAACGGGTTGAATCGGACCAATACTTCCATTAGCCCCCATCTACTTAAAATAAAGATTTTCGAACTTCCGGGTGACTTGGTACTGCATATATCGCCCAATATGTAAGTTATCTCAGAGGAAATAAGAGGGCGTGTACTCATTAAGCACACATTAGGAACTAATTTACTATTTATTAACGGGTATTTAAACCTTCTCGATAGATTAGGATATTCTCTTTATAAATTTGGCTTTGAAAATATTAATAGCGGGTGTTCTAAACATTGCTCTATCACATTTATGGCAATTCCTTGTAAGTAAAATACAAGTATGAGACCAACATACCGAACCACGCAACCCGCTCTAAGCATACGTCTTTCAGTGAGAGCCCGTGCCGAAAATCGCTGCAAAACTGTTTTTTCGAAATAATCAGCTTCGGGTTCGGTTTAGGTCAGCTTGCAGTGCGATTTCATATGAAATATGCTTAATACTGTAGTCGATTCGAGTAATGAATAGAAAAAATTCACAAAACAAAACGATGTGTGCCTAGTTTTGGGAACATTTGAAGAACTTCTTCTGCAGTGATTTTAATGTCATGATGCTCTCATAAACAGAGAGTTACTGCAGAATTTTTCGCTTCTTTTCTTATTTCGTTGACCGCTCCGATATCTGTAAAATGTCAGAAAGCTCGATGCATAGTGGTTTTGGCTGTTGGCTTTTCTATGTTGGAAAACTTGGATGATAAACCGCGGAGAATATATCAATCGAACAGATCACCGATGAAGCTGAAGGCAGCATCTATTTCAAGCTCTATCAAGCCGCGTCGTTTTAAATTTAGCTCCTTCTGATTGGATTTATTAACAATTTAATCTGCGTCCGTTGCTAAAATTTGTAAATTTGTCAATGGTATCTTAGAATTATTTATTACTAGCTGACCCGGCAGCCGTTGTCCTGCCTGAAATTATGTGTTTTGAAATGAAAAAAAAGTTGAATTTATATTGCGTTGTAAGCCATTTATTTTCGATTTTTCCAAATTTTTTCAATGTAACGAAGCTTGATAAACAATATTTTTTGGTTCCTGTTTCGGTGCGTAAAAGTACAGAGAAGATGGTTTTCCAACTCGTGAGCACGCCACGTATATCCGGCCGTGTGAAAAACATAGCACTTCCAAATGTATGCCATACACTTCTAGCGACTATCCTTGTGTTCTATTGATTCTCATCTGAAATGCAATTTTCACTGGAAACGGAATGCGTTGGAACTGATATGAAAAATAGCAGAACTTTTTGAAAACTGAAAAGGTTTGAACTGAAATGGCAAATCGTTGGAGCTCAGAGGAATTCCTAGAGTCAAGCATTCTGCCCCATTCTATAAGATAGCTACGTTACAATCAGTCGGGTTACATTACACAGTTTCGGTGCTTGAAGATTGCGAAACATAATAACGACAGATTCAACTTTGTGACGCAAATAATGCGGTGTCATACCAAGCCTCTCCAAAGCACTTAGAAATTCCACTTGATAATTCGCGGCTTCGTCTCATTGTCAAGACGATCGATCGATTTGTATGAGCGCAAGTCTCTCGGAATTTGACTTTAAACCTTCCAGTTTAAGTCAACAACATCAGTATTTTTGGCAGCTAAAATTGTGCGTGCACTCAAGAAATCGTAGTTACGATAATTTGGCCAGTGTCCGAATATTCTTTATGAGTTCATCTTTCATGAATTGATAAACGGCAGATGGAATTGATATTAAACCACCGGAAGTATCAACCAGAATTGACACATTTCGAATTCTTAGCGAATACGATGTAAAATGTCTTCGACAATGTAATGTTCGTATACCATAATTGAAGCGGATTTGAAAGTTGATATGTCGAAATGATCTTCCCGAAAAGTGTGCGAACTTAATTTGCAGCGCATCGTACATATTTTGCTGGCTTGCTGCTAAAAACATTGTACACACCATACCATTTACAGTACGCAATTACTCAAATGAAGTTGAAATGCGTACATTATTCAATAGGAATCGAAGGTCGTTTTTCCGGTGGATTGTGTATATTCATCGAAATGCGTTATTTGAGAACACACCTGGTGTCAATCTACTGATTGGCCTTCTTTTCTGCGTAATTTTGCTGCTGCCGGTGTTTCCACTGGCTGCACTATATTCTCTGGGTTGAAGTACACTCCTTGGCCATTCTCCAAATTAAGTGCGAGACACACAACAGTCGGAAAACGTTCATGACTTGCAAAAGTAAATATCCTACAAAGCGCCTTATTGCAGTTCGACCGTATCGTTCAAGATCAATAACCGCCATGTTGCATCCTTTGGTGACTTACTTGCAAACATATTTGATCGATTTTACCGAACTACAATATCAAACATTGACATGAGATTTGAATGTGAATTAGACAACAGTGGCGAATATAGTATGATCCATATGTTGTCAACTTCGATATTTAGTACTCTAAGATGTATGGTCGTCTGATGAGCTACGACGATAGAGTGGATATCCATCATTTCCAGTTTGCGATTCCGAAAGAAAAGCAAGTGAATAGTGTTTCGTGCATTTATTGTTAGACATACAAACCGACTGTTGTTTGAAAAGTCGTGCTGTGACAACGTGACGATCGCTGCTGATTGACCTCGATCCATAATTCCACACGTACATACGTTATCCCATCCTGGGAGTACTCGTTCATGTGCCTTGGCGTTGATGGCAAAAAGAACACCGACCGATATTAGCGGGACCTCTTCGCGGCTTCATAACAAATTTCTATCTGTAATTGATCATTTCGTTTTAAACACACTTAAAGTTTTCACTGAATAATTTTCAAAAATTTTTTAAGCTATTGCATAGCTTCTATCGCGGGCCTTGAGCGCGGAGACCGAATCCAGAAATTCCGTACCGAAAAAAACCTCACGCTTAACGTTACATGCACATGTACATAAGTATATAATTTCTTTGGCACATTTGTCTGTATGTTTACGAAAGCAAATGCGAGCCATATACATATGTACATACATTTATAATAACACGTGTCGCACGCTTCTTTCGCATCTCCGTTGTCACGGTCAACCAATTTTTTTGTTGGTGACATAGGCTATGTTCGTAAATGCATCATGATTTGTAGCATTAGCAACAGTAGCAACACTGCAAGTTTGACGTTTGATACTTCTTATACAATTTTTGACAATTTGCGATACATTTGTTTGCATTTTTGAACGCGTATAATACTAAAATGGAAATTTTGCTGAATCTAACACTAGACGAAATTTGTTAGCAAAGAAATGATAGATTTTCTTTAAATTTAAGAAAAAGAAGGGTATTGAACTCAAAAAGAAAAATTTGTAGGTACAAATGTTTGTCTTTAAAAAGAAAAATACCTAGAAAAAAATCATTTATTAAAACAATAAAGTCGTTTCCCGAGGACATTTTCTATTCCCATTTCCGAATGAATTGGGCCACATTTAAGGTAAAGTTTTATAAGTTTCATGAAAATTAATAATTTATAGTTTCACTTTAATTAGGCTTTGGAAAAGGCTTTGACTCCACACTGGGTAACTGCAAGGTTTGGCCGTGATGGTCATTCGTTAGAGAATTGTCTGTACATGACATTATGGAAGCTATGTAATAACAGGATGACGTTCCGACAGCTTTCGGATCGCTTCAACATTGCAAAAGGAACATCACACCGTGTATTTAACAAAACAATCCAAGCCATTTGTAATCTTAAAAGCGAAATAAAATGGCCGTCTATTGACCGTCAGCAAGAGGTCATAACAAATTTTGAAAATAGCAGAGAAAATTCCTTTCCTTTTGTTATAGGATGCTTAGATGGAACGCATTTTAACATACCTACCCCAAATGTAGATGCGATTAGTTATTATGATCGCAAAGGAAACCACTCAGTATCCATGCAGGTTTGATTTACATGCTTCCACCTCATTATTTTTATCACTTTAATTTATTATCTTCCAGGCTATATGCGACAGTCAATATCGTTTCCTAGATGTGTTTATTGGATATCCAGGGAGCTGCCACGATGCCAATGTTTGGACAAATAGCCCAATATTTCAAGCAATAACATCTGGCGAGCTACAGCTGGCACCAAGTGCTGTTATATTGGGGGACTCTGCATACCCTATATCGAAATTTCTAATGATACCTCACAGAGACAATGGGCATCTCAGTAGGGAACAGAAGACTTTCAATACCCGTTTAAGCTCAACGCGAGTATTTATAGATAGAACAAACTTTCGGGATTTTTAAAAAACAGTTTAAAATTTTAAATTATATTGAAGCTTCGAGCATTAAAGTCACATCTAATGTAATACTCGCTTGCGCTATCTTACACAATTTTATCATAAATAACGGAGGTTATTCTGAACATATTAACGATACAATAACACATGCCGATATGGAAACCAACAATGAAATCGAAGGAATTCAAGATGCCCCCATTCGCCGTGTTGATTCAGATGATATCAGTGGAATCGATAGAAGAAACTATTTCACCACTCTGTTTTTATCATAAAAAATTTACTTTACCTCTCCTTCCTTTATTTGAATAACTTTTTTATTACTTTTCTGATCAACTTCATTTTAATTTTTATTGTTTTCATTAAAAAGAAAAAACATTTATTTAACTAAACCTAGTTTCAATAAAAAAATAAGGTGAGCTTCTTACACATATAAAAAATAAAAAGGTACATTTCAGTTCCGTACCACAGGCCAAATACTTATCTATTCATATTAACACTATTTTTGAAGTTATACTTCTTATACGAGTTCGGAAATGGTTGCGATAGATTCAGGTTGCGCAACCTTGCTCAATATGAATCTACGCAACTTTGTCTGCGAAGATGTTCGAGCAGCAAGCGAAGCGGTGACAATCGGCGATCGTTTGTTCGATTCTTTCGGCACAGCTCGGCTTTTCTACCAACAACACAATGTTGCCAAGTCTATGCTGTTGTTGTTTTTGTAGAACAGTGTTTCAATTTTTGGTTGGTGACATATTCAATTAAAAATAAATTCTGTTGGGATTCGAACCTACGTGCTCGTCGTAACTCTTCAAGCGTTTACCACCAACACCACCATTGACACTTGTATTGCGTTGTCCTAATTATGGTTTGGTTATGCATGAAAGAAACATACAATGGATCGCCGATTGTTACCTCTTTCCTTGCTGCTGCTACGCATATGTTGTATGCTTGTGCATTATTGAAGTTATGCATCTTTTTCTTTCGTTTGTCTTTCATTTCTGCGAATTCTCAACTATTTTGCGTATATTTTGGTTGAAATACTCTGCGTTGGCCGTTGAAATATTAAGGCTTTACTTTACAGGATCATTTCTGTAGTTAGTCTTCATTTAAATATTTTGGAAATCGACTCGCGATGACGAGGTATATCGTTTTATCTGACAGCGTGAGGTTTATGAACTTCATTTCTAATATTGTGTTGTGGCATACTAGAAATAATGTTTCTTCGAAAATCGCTCGCTTACAACGGATAAAACGACTTCTGAGTGGTGATTTTAATGAATAAATTCCAATGTTTTACGCAAAAATAATGCGGTCAATAAGTACAGTACGCTGCTTATGTATGGGTGCGCATTATTTTTCTTTCGTTTTCATTTGTGCGAATTCTCAACTATTTTATGTGACTTTATTTCTTTCGTCTCTCTTTTCTTTGTGCGAATTCTTTGAATTTCTGAACGCGCACATGCGTATACATACATTCATATGAAAGATGTATGCCTTTTAACATCGTATACTATACTAATAAATATTTTTCGTACTAATAGATTTAAATTTATCACAGCAATATTATGTATATGTATATTAGGTATATTGCTGTGCTAAATTTAGTTTCTATTAGTAAGGAAAATATTTATTATTATGGTATTACGATGTTAAAATGCTAAAATTAAAGACTAAGTCCATCGAGATTCGAACCTGCGTTCACATTGTGACTTTTTGTGTGCTTACCACCAACACCACTATTGACACATTCGTGGCGTTGTCTTAAGTATGGTTTGGTTATGCATGTAAGAAATATACGATGGTTCAAATAATTTTGTTTAAGTATAGAAATATGCTTTTAAAGAACATTTGCTTTCGCAAACATACAGACAAATGTGCAAACGATATAATATATGTATGATTGTTTCGCATTTTGCTTCTACGCCGGTCAAATTTCTATACAAAAAACGACTGAAATGCATGAGAAAATAAAATTGACAACTAGGGCAAATAATTTTAAAAAAATTTATTGATAATTAAATATAAATGAAAATACATGTAAATTTACTTAAATTTATTTAAATTTATTAAAAACTTATTTAAATTTATTAAGAAACTTATTTAAATTTATTGAAAAACTGCAAAGAAAAATAAAAAGAAAATTCATTTTACTTTGGCCCAGTTTTGTGCGCAATACAAATGCAACGCCAATAATGAATACAAGAAATTGACTAAACACCATTATATAAGATATACAAATTATAATATGACAACCCAATTCGAAGAGTACAAAAGAGAGATGGTTACGCTGCATATTCCCTTCCGCAACGAAGAGACAGAACTACTTTCCGAGTCAAAATTACTTCATTTAGACTTTGCTTCATAAAATGTGCATAATGAATTTAAATGTTCTAGTTTTATTTCATACAAAATGATATACATTTCTGAATATCACTAAGAAGTATAACTTCTTCCGCGCGTAGGGACTCCACGCACCTTTTTTTTTAAATAATCTGCCAACACCGATTTCATGTCTAGTAGAGCTTTTATTCTTTCTTTTTCCAGAGACAGCCTGTCCCTCTCCAAAGCCATGACCTCGTTATGTCGAGCTTCTTCTTTGACCGCCTCTGCTTCGAAAAACTTTAAAATATCTTTGTTAGACGTCGCTCGAGGACGAGTGGCTCTCTGACTGCTAGTCGGTGGAGAATCTGTTGACTCAATATTTATTTCATTTGAAGATGTGGGCGACGTTGACAGTACCAAATCCAAAGAGGCTTGCAAATTTGCTATTGGAGGAGTAATTGAATGCCTTGTACCATAAACTGTACCAGGATGTAGCTTCTCTACCGGAAGAATTATTTCTTTTCTTAATGCGCTTGTACGTTACCAAGAGATTTAAGAATTTTCTCTGCGCTGTGGTGCTGTCCAGTCTTATATGTGGATTTACACTTTTAACTTCGGTCACAACTTTCTTCCACAATATATTGTTTTTCCTTCTACCCGATTTAAACTCGTCCTCCATATTCAACCGTACTCTCAGCAATAACTGTGTCTCCGCATTGCTGAGATTTTCACTAAAAATTTAAAAATAATAATTTATACAATTATTATTAACATAATTTAACTAAATTTCAATACAAAAATTAAAATAAAACAGTTTTGCACTTACTTTTCGTCAGACATCGTAGTTAAATGCAGTAAACAATTTTTTGATAGAAATTATGAGTGACAACTGATAGAAGTGTTGTCTTTTTGAGTGCTTGATTATTGCAGTGCTGCAATATTGACATTTCTGAACGTTCTGTTTGTTATGCAATCGTCATGATGCGCGTCATGATGCATTTACGAACATTGCCATATTCACATGTGTACGCATATGTATGTATGCATGCTTGTGCATTATTTGTTCGGAAGTGTATACAAATATATGTATGTATGTACATATAAGTATATATGAATGTATGAACAAGCAGATTAATGCGCGCACATGTAATATGTATAAGTGATAAAATCATGATTTGATTTTCTGAACGCGCACATGCGTATACATATGAGCAAATAATAAGATTAATATGATAGCCGATATATGTAAATTAAAAACTCTGTTTAGTTCTCGTGGGCAACTACGGGCAACTGCCTCGTTTTCTTTATTATATTTTCTTAAATACAA